>NC_056735.1:354124509-354127009 GCF_019279795.1 Protopterus annectens | reverse complement strand
GACTTAAGTCAAGATGAGGGGGGAGGAAACACAAGGGTCCCTCCATATTTAGAGGGTATTCTGAGGATGATAATCTGGAGCTAAATGGCTCTTCCAATGTATATAACATTTCCTCCCATGTTTTGTCTGACCTACAAATAAAAATCTTGAATAAAGGTTTACGTTTTGTGCCGAGTTTTAATGTATCTGAACAAGAGTTTGCACAGGATGTTACTAACTTTTGCTGCCTGCTTAATTTACGCTTGTTTTTTTTTTTTTTAAGGACAAGGATGCCTCTGATGATGTTGAAAGTTTCCGTTTTTGGAAATCTATGTTTAAGCCCTCTATGTCACCAGTTGTCTCGATTTTTCAGAATAGGGTTCTTAGGGATTTGCACATGCATCTTAGTAGAGATGGGGTGAGGCATGATAATATTACGAGGGCACAGAATGACTTTGTATAGAACTCAAGTCTAATAATGATATTGTTGTCTTGCCAGCCAATAAGGGAGGTGCGGTGGTGGTCCAAGATTGGACTGATTATTATCAAGAAGGTCTCAAACAGATAATGGATCGTAAATACTATAGGATTATGCCTTTGGATCCCACCATGAAATTTAAGTCTGAAATTGACGGCTTTTTCGATAAAGCAGTCGAAGAGGGTATCACCTCTAAAGAGACTGGTTTCCATTTAAAAGTGGACCACCACAAACAGTACCTCTACCTATTGCCAAAATCCATAAGGACCCTACTCATCCCCCGGGGCGACCCATTGTCTGTGGGAGGGGCTCACTTACCGAGCCCCTCTCTGAGTTTCTTGCACAACACTTGAAACCTTTGTTGACTCACATATGTTCACGGATTCAAGATACAACACAGTGTTTGGGAATCGTTTCGGATCCCCAATTGGAATCCAACTGGTTATGTACTTTGGATGTCACCTCCCTGTATACTAACATTCTGCATTGGGTGGGTCTGATGGCACTTCAGTATTGGTTAGACAGAGCTGATTTATATAGACCAGGATTTAATACTTTTTAGTATTCCTGGCTGAATATGTCCTTGATAAGAATGTTTTCTTTTTTTCAACAGCAATGTGTTTGACAAGTTCGGGGCACTGCTATGGGGGCATCTTTTGCCCCCATATATACCGATTTATTCATGGCCGACATAGAAGAAATACTTATCTATGATAGGGATCATAATATTTATATTGACGAAATGGATATTTGGAGACAATATCTTGATGACTGTTGGCTTGTGTGGAAAGCTGACGCTGGATATCTTCAGAAATTTGTGGAATACCTGAATGAAAATCTTTGGGGTATAGAGTTTAAGGTAATTTGGCATAAACAAGAGATCACTTTTCTGGATGTCTTGGTTACACATACCACTTCTAATACATTAGCCACACAGGTGTTCCGCAAATTCCCTCAATAGACCACTCTTCTTCATCCATCTAGCTTCCACCCCCAACACATCAGGAATATCCCAAAGTCTCAACTTCTTAGGGTCAAAAGAATACGCTCCAGTACTGCCACTCATGAGCATGTCAAATCAAATCTTTGTGCCAGATTCAGAGCCCGTGGTTACAGGGTTGGTGACATCCATATGGCCAAGCAGTATGCCGAGTCACTCCAGAGAACTGAATTGTTAAAATACAAAGAATGGGTTTTCTGCTCAGGGTTTGGGTTTCCAAATTAGGTTAGTTACCACGTATGGTAAAAATACTCAAATCATTTATGAATATAGTTTCCAGACACTGGAACATTCTAGGGGGAGAGGTTCATCTGTTTGATATCTTGGATGACAAATTTGCTTTTTTTTTTCCATAGGGGTAGATCCTTGTGTCCTCTGTTTAGTCATTACAAAAGGATCCGGCAAGAAAAAACATTAACACAAATTACCATTACTGGGCGCAAGTTGGTAGGTTGTCATCTTTGTGGTCATTGCTCAAGTTGTTCATATGTTTGTAAAACTACTTGTTTCACTAGTAAAAACACCCCTAAGATCTATGATATAGATTCTTTGGCAATTGCAGCCCAACTTGGATTATTTATTTAGCTAGCTGCTCATCAGGCTTTTTATGTAGGACAAACTTCTAGGCCTTTTAGGCTTAGAATTAGTGAACATTTGAGTGACATCAGTACACACAAGCAAACCAGTGCTTTATATAAACATATTTCTAACCATCAGACTGGTCTGTTTACATTTACTCATTGACTGCATTGTGCATAAAACAATGACCTAGCTGGCTTAGTGGATTGTGAAACTGGGTGGGCTTATTCATCCCGGTTTAAATGAACAATTTTGAGTGTTTCATGTGCGTTTTATTTTGATGTTCTCTGCCTTAATTATATGCTTATATATTAATGGGCTGCTTTAGAACAAAGTTTTTTTGTCACACTGAAAAAGGCTGGTTAGCCGAAACCGGTCTGTGCTGTTATTGTACATGTTTATGCAGTTTGCTATTACTATACATATTATGTGTATTTTTTAAATACACCTATTTTCAAAAATTC
>NC_056735.1:354068647-354124009 GCF_019279795.1 Protopterus annectens | reverse complement strand
TACAAAGCCTGAGGTGAGGCTATGACTGAACATGGTACTTGGGTAGGGTGTGCCAGTTCATTCTGTAGTTCATGTAGAACGCAGCCTGGGATATTGTCAGGTCCCATGGATGCTGGGTTCTTGGCTTTGGAGAGTGTTTTTTTTACCTGTGCAGCCGTGATTATAGGAACTTTTTTTTTTGTATTGTTACAATATACACACACACATACACACACACACACACACACACACACACACACACACACACACACACACACACACACACATATGGCAAAACCCTAACTTGGTATAAAAAAAATCAGAGAATGGGATTTTGAATTATTAGATCTACAATCCAAACTTTTGTCAGTAAAAGCTGAAAAAAAATCAAGATAATCTGGAGATTAAAAAGAAAGCAGAAGTATTAAACAATAAATACAATGAAATTCTAACACATAAAACTAATTTAGCCCTAGAAAAATTAAAAATTAATATTTTGGCCACTTCTCCCAAATATCTACATAATTTATCTACAAGAATCAAAATACAATCAAAAGCTAATAACATTAAAAGTATCTTTCATGAAAAGAAAGGGGAAAATGTCTCTGATATAGGTGACATTCTTGATGCCTACAGAAATCACTATACGGAACATTTCCAAAAAGAAAATATACATACTGATCAATAAAATCTAGATGAAAAATGTTCCAATATAAAAAAATACCAGAAAAATTAAAAATAGATCTCCAAGCACCCATATCCTACAAAGAGACTAAAGATACAATAAAAGAGGGTCAAAATAATAAAGCTCCAGGTAGAGATGGCATAATTATAGAAATATATAAACTTTTGCCTTCAAAGATACTATATATATCCCTCTTCCATAAGAAATTAGGTCACAAGCTTTAATTCCACCCTCTTAGAGATATTCCTTAATCACACCAATCCTAAAGGAAAACAAATCCCCAAACCTCTGTACCTCATATAGACCTATATCATTATTAAATAATGATTATAAGATATTTATGACAATATTAACTAACAGAATGAAACTACCACTATCCAAAACAATAAATAATGATCAGACTGGATTTATATATCATAGACACACACATGACAATATTAAAAGGATAATTTCTCTTATAGATTATGTTAACAAAGAAAACAAAGAAATACTCATAATTGGCTTACATATAGAGAAAGCCTTTGATTCCCTAAATTGGGACTATTTATTCAAAATCCTAAAGCTATTTGAATTTCTGGCATCCTTTATTCATCTCCTAAAGAATATATATATATATATATATATATATATATATATATATATATGGGATCCATCAATATGTTCGAAGTTTCACTACTTCGAACCCCACTTCACAGAGTCCATTTGCTCGAAGTAGTGAAACTTCGAACATTGGCTTTGGCAGTCACACTACATTGCGGAATTAGAAGTCATGTCCTTACCATAACGTTCCATGTGGAGTGTTCATCTCGCCTTTGTTCTTACACCTGGGTTCGGAGCCGATCCTCGGCTCCGTGTCGGCCGCTTGGCAAGCTCTGCATCGAGAAGAAGCTCGAGACCAACCTAACTCCCACAATCCCCCTCTGCCTTTACCTCAGATCTAGTTTGCAAGCAAACCAGAAGTCAACAGAGAGAACAACACATTCATGCCAGAACAACATAGCTGAAAAACATATACATATATATATATATATATATATATATATATATATATATATACATACAACAACTGCGTAAGGCAGAAGCAGGAGAAACCAAACCAGACACCAAACTGGACGTTCTTCCTGAGGGTGGGAATGTAAGAACAAAGGTGAGATGAACACTCCACATGGAACGTTATGGTAAGGACATAACTTCTAAATGTGAGAGTGTTCAATCTCGCCGTTTGTTCTTACACCTGGGTAGCGTCCCTAGCTCCATGTTCCTGAGGAACTCATGGGAGAACGTTCCTGAGCACAGTGGAACCAAAGGTTGCCCTGTCCCTAGAAACCCTGTCTACCTTGTAATGAGAAATGAATGTATGTGGTTTAGACCAAGTGGCAGCTGCACAAATAGTGTCTAATGGTAGGCGAGCTGCATGAGCCAGGGATGTAGATACCGATCTTGTAGAGTGCCCCTTGGGCTTGACAGGTAAAGTTTGTTCCGAGGCAGCATAAACAAAAATAATGCAATCAGATAACCATTTGGAAAGGGTTCGTTTAGTAACTGCCATACCTTTCCTGCTGTCTGCAAAGGCTATAAAAAGCTGGTCTGTCTTTCTGTGATCCTTTGTTCTATCCAAGTAAAATCTAAGTTGTCTATGAACATCCAACTTGTGTAACATATATTCCAACTTATTGGAGTGGTTTTTGAAAAAGGTAGGGAGCTCAATGGATTGATTAATGTTATTAACGGAGCAAACTTTGGGGAGAAAGGACGGATTAGTGCGAAGAGATACTCTATCAGAGTGAAAGATCAAATAAGGGTGTTTAACAGAAAGAGCCTGAAGCTCCGACACCCGTCTGGCCGATGTAATGGCCACCAAAAAGAGGGTCTTCCATGACAAATATTTCAAAGGACAGGAAGAGGCTGGTTCAAACGGTGGTAGCATCAGCTGAGATAATAGAAGGTTCAAGTTCCAAGGTGATGTATGAGTTCTAACTGGTGGTCTAATATGGAAAGATCCTTTCAGAAAGGCCTTACAAAGTCTGTGAGCCATAATAGGAGCCCCACATTCTTCCACATGAAAGTTCGAAATGGCAGCCAATTGCACTCTCAAAGTGGCAGGAGAAGCTCCCTGGTGGAACAACTCGGTCAAAAACTCCAAGATCTTATTTAAAGGAGCTATCACAGGGTCCAATTGCTGTGTATTTGCCCAGTGAAACGCTTCCATTTACTAGTGTAAGTTTTTGTAGTGGAAGCTTTATGAGAAGCCACTAGTATATTCTGAACTGCAGGCGAAAGAAGATCAGACCTGGCTAAGTAGGGAAGCGGAGCAGCCAAGCTGCTAGTCTGAGGGAAAGCGAGGGTGGGGAGCCCCTGACGAGTGGGTCAGTAGATCCGCCCGGTCCAGGATCCAGGGTTCCCGAATGCGGTGTGCCAGAAGAAAGGGAAACCAGATTTGACGAGGCCAGAATGGGGCAATGAGGATAATCGTCCTTTGCAGGTTGTTGGCTTTCTGCAGAAACTTTGCAATCAGGGGAAAGGGAGGAAAGGCGTAAAGGAGACCCGGGGGCCAATCGTGAACCAGAGCGTCCCTGGGGACTTCCCCTGGAGGGGTAATAGGGCAAAATAGCTCCTGCATTTGGCGTTCATTGGAGACGCAAAGAGATCGCAGGAAGGCTGGCCCCACTTGCGAAAAATTTCCTTTGCAACTGACTGTTTGAGGGACCACTCGTGAGGTAACAGAATTGCTCTGCTCAACCTGTCGGCTATGACGTTGGATGACCCCGGGATGTGCGTTGCTATCAGAAAGCGACCCGTGGACTCCGCCCATTGCCAGATTCTCATGGCCTCTCTGCATAGTTGATAAGACTTGGTTCCCCCTTGTTTGTTTATGTACCAGTCTACGGACATGTTGTCCGTCTGAACTGCAATTGTCCCTAGAGGAAGAAGAGGAGCAAAGTGTTGCAACGCTAGAAACACTGCCCTCAACTCTAGAACATTGATGTGCAGATTGTACTCTAAATTGCTCCATTCGACTTGGACTGTCTGTCCCTGAAAGATGCCCCCCCACCCTATCAGGGAAGCGTCCGTGGTCACCGTAGCTGTCGGCGTGGGTAGCACAAATGGTCTCCCGCTGGAAAGATTGCAAGTCCGGAGCCACCAGGCCAGGTGTGATTTGCATATGTTTGTGATGAGAATTTCGTGTGTCAGGGGTAACTGTTGGAACGACCATTGTGCAAACAGTAGCCATTGTAGAACTCTCATGTGCAGTCTTCCAAAGGGTATCGCAATGAGAGAAGCTGCCATGAGACCCAAAACCTTCAGAACCAGTTTTGCTGGGGATTTTCTGGATGACAGAAGAAGAGATATATGGCTTTGTAGTGAGGCTATCCTTTCCGGAGGGAGCCTTAGAATTAAACAACGCGTATCCAATTCTGCTCCTATGAATGAGATATGCTGTGATGGCTGTAGTAAAGATTTTTCGAAATTTACGGAAATTCCGAGGTGAACACAAAGCTGTAGTGTGTAATCCCTGGCCTGAATCAGTTGACGCTGGGTGGTGGCAGAAAGGAGCCAGTCGTCTAGATACGGAAACACCTGAAATCCCAGGCGTCTCAAGTGAGACGCTACCACTGCCATGCATTTGGTGAAAACCCTGGGGGCTGAGGTCAGACCAAAGGGCAGGGCTCGAAACTGAAAGTGACTGGCTCCCAGCCGGAAGCGCAAGTGATCCCTGGACGCCCTGGCCATTTTGATGTGGTAGTATGCGTCCTTTAGATCTATTGAGCACATCCAGTCGTCCTTCTGTAAGAATGGAAGGAAGGATCGATTGAAACGTGACCATCCGGAACTTTTCTTTCTTGACGAAGGTATTGAGATTGCTTAGGTCCAGAATTGGCCTCCAGTCCCCTGTCTTTTTTGGAACTAAAAAGAACCTTGAGTAAGTTCTGAATCCTCTTTGGTCCGCTGGGACTGGTTGGATGACTCTTTTTTCTAGCAGCTTTGAAATTTCTATAGCTGCAGGGCCTCGCAGATGGGGCGGCACATCTGGGAGTCTTTTCTGCAGAATTGGGGGCAATAGGAAGGGAATTCTGTAACCTCTGGTAACAATGCTTTTTACCCAATTGTCTGGCTTTTTACCCAATTGTCTGATGTAAGACTTTGCCAGGCCTGAGGGTATAAAGCTAAGCGACCCCCGACTGCCTCCAGAGCAGGACAGTCGGGCCTCCTCTCAGGAGTGCTGGAAAGGTTTCCCAGGGGGTGTATCCCTGTCACCTTGGTTTTGCGGACCCCCTCTGCCGCCAGGGTGGCGTCTTCCACCTCTGCCCCCTCCTCTGCCTCTAGAGGGGGCATCACCCTGTGTGCCTGGGAAAGAGCCTTGGGGTTTTCGAAACCACATTTTTCCACCACGTTGCCCCTTGGGGTACGGTCTGGATGGGGTGGAAAAATGGACTCCGACAGCAGACAGAGTCTTTCCCTCTTGCTCACACCGGGTAAGGGTC
Organism: Protopterus annectens; assembly: GCF_019279795.1. Classification (NCBI taxonomy): domain Eukaryota; kingdom Metazoa; phylum Chordata; order Ceratodontiformes; family Protopteridae; genus Protopterus; species Protopterus annectens. The sequence goes on along the minus strand of NC_056735.1, from coordinate 354,118,861 downwards.
TCCTTTACTTTGGGGCCAAAGAGAGTGGCACCATCAAATGGGGCGTTAGTAAAGGAAGACTTGAAGGCTTCCGCAAAGGAACATAAGCGCATCCAGGATTGTCTACGAAGAGCAATCGCTGAAGCCGCTGCCCTACTCGATCCTTCTGCGTATGATATCAGCCTCATGGACGAAGTTCACAATAGATGTAAGGGTATTGAGATGTGCTGTAACTTTCTCCGAGACAGCAGCATCTGTAGTACCCTGGAGGGTATCTCCCAACTCTTTGATTAGATCCCTCTGTAACCGTGTGAAATGGGTCAAATAGTTCAGGGATCGCATGGAAAAAGCCGCTGAACTAAAAATGCACTTCCCATACCTGTCCATAGTCCTAGAATCTCTGTTAGGCGGATGGACAGATGAGGAAGATTCAGACATCTCCTTTTTCGTGGCCGCTGCCACCACCATAGCGTCCACTGGCACTCCCTTTGTCAGATAAGCCTAATCTTGGGGGGCAGTAATATATTTATTGGGCTTTCTAGAGACTGGCTCCACCGTGTCAGGTGCTTCCCACGCCCTTCGAGCAATCAATTCCATCAACTCATCGAAGGGCGGAGTAACCCAGGAGGAAGAAGGGCGAGCACCGAATGCCTTCAGCAAAACTGACTCATCCTCAGAAGGGGGAAGGGATTGCCAATCACCTCTCTGCTTTAGGATCTCCAGGATGTCAGAAAAGGAGACATCCTCTGAGGGTGACTTTGGGGACCCTTCTGACTCATCCAAGTCAGTATCTGATGTTAAGGATTCTTGTGGAGAATCCAAGTGTCTCCTCTTACACAATCTTTTCCTCGGAACTTCCTCGGGGGGGACATCCGAGGAAGCCTCCGAGGAAGAGGGGGCACCCTCCAGGGGTGGCTGAGACACTGGTGCTCGACGCTTAGATGTAGCCGTGGGTGCAGAGGAGGATAACGGTCCTTTATGGGAAGGAGAAGCTGTTTCTGCTGAAGTGGTTGTCTGAGTAGACAACACCTTCCTCATGAGGTCGAAGGCCCCCGGGTCCCGAGTCGAGGTATCTCCCGGTTCCGAAGAAATCGGAAGAATTCCCGAGACAGGCACCGAAAGCATCGACCCCGAGGACGGAGCCGAGTCGATCAGAGCCGAGCCCCCTCGAGGGAGCGTCGGAACCGAAACATCGGTCCGACTCTCAGTCCCGGATCCAAGGATGGATCTTCGGCTCCGAGACTCCGGTACCGGTTCCGACGGAGTCGAGGTGAACGGAGCCGACCGAGAAAAGGACGGTTCTGGCACCGAGGGCTCCACAATCACCAGATCAGCCTCTCCCGGCTCCGAAGACTGGATAGGCCTCGGAGGAGGAACAGGTGGAGATAAGGGAAGGCCTTCGAGTCTCGACACCAACTGGGAGGAGACAGAGATGAGTTTGGACAAGGCCGTATTCTCCATCAATTTCTACACCACGTGGTCTACATCGGTGTCGGAGAGGGGCCTGGAAGAACGCGTCGAAGGAATCAAAGACGGAGCCGACCTCAAAAGTGCCGGAGGAGGGAGCTCCGTCACCGGTTCCAAGACTCGAGGCTCGGTAACTGACAACAGTTCAACACTCGGCCCCGAAGTCTGTGGAACCGGTGATCTAACTTTGAATGAAGAGCTCGGAGCCGATGACCTGGGCTCCGACGTCTTCAATTCCTTCGCGGATTTGGATGTCTGGTCTGATGCATCCAGAGCCTCTTGGAATGCAGGCTTCAAAAAGCCCCTATCCATAAGTTTCCTGCGCCTATCTGTCATGACCCTTCCACTGAAAGAATGACAGATGGAGCAGTCTTCTTGCAGATGGAGAGGGCCAAGACAGTAGACGCAGGAACTATGATTGTCTGTGACAGACATCTTCTGTCCACATTGGCACCGTTTGAAGCCTGACTTAGCTTTTTCAGACATGTTACAAAGTTAAGTACAGTAAACAGTGAAATAGCTAATGTAATTGTCCAGTCCAGTAAATTTGTCTAATCCAGCAAAAATTTTGTCAAATCCTGTAAAATAGTCAATCCAGTAGTCAATCCAGAAGTTAAAGGGTGGGGTAGGCCCAGAGGGAAAACTCTAATAAAGTATATAAAAAACTATATACGGAACCGAGAAACCCTCGATACACTACTCACACACACACACACAGTCAACTTTAAGAACAAATTTTAAGAGAAAATAGAAGAAATATAAGAAAATAATTAATCTTAGCTTGAGGTGGTCCGAGCTCATCAAAAATGATGCGAACGTTGCAGCGGCAAACTAGATCTGAGGTAAAGGCAGAGGGGGATTGTGGGAGTTAGGTTGGTCTCGAGCTTCTTCTCGATGCAGAGCTTGCCAAGCGGCCGACACGGAGCCGAGGATCGGCTCCGAACCCAGGTGTAAGAACAAACGGCGAGATTGAACACTCTCACATTGGGAATATTCCCTTTTCCCCGCTGTACTGTGATCTCGGAGTTGGTATATTTAAGTAGGGGGTGTGTGGGGCACAGCCCCCCCCCCACATGGGGGGTGCAGGAGGGCTTGCCCCCCTGCAAAAACATGTTTTAGTTTGTTTTTTGGGGGGTAGCCCGGGGAACTAGATTTCAGCAAACGTGCACTTTCGTTTAAGTGGATTTTCGTTGAAGTGTAGGGTCTACTGCTCTATTTCGAAGAAGTCTCAAAAAAATACAATAATATCATTAATACAATTAAAGTTTCTTTGGGAAAATGGAACAAAATAATATTAACATTTGAAGATAGACTACAGTTAATAAAAATGGTTTTACTGCCCAAGATCCTATATACAGTCTTGGCAATACAACTGTTACCAGAAAAGAATATACTTAAAGAAATAAATTCATGCCTAATAAAATTTTTATAGTTTCCCAAAAGAAACAGAATAGCATTAATACATCATATCAGACCATAGAAACAGGGAGGATTAAACTTTCCTGACATAGAAACATATATAAAATCATCAATGTCGAAAACAATCTCAGATTGGATAAGTTCAAATTACTCTGCAAACTGGAAAGAATTACTAACTGTAATATTAACGAATGAATTTGATTTACAAAAATAATTTCAAATGACAGATATAAACAATCTGCCATGGCACATATGTATTAGTCTGCAATATCACATAAAACCCACTAAAACTTGCATGATTAATTATTACATTGACTCATTTAGGAAAACTGTTAATGCAAATATAGACTTAAAAATCTGGTTTGATCTTTTAACACCATTTACAGTCACCAATAACTTTCCACATAAAATATTTAGATAAATTACTAATTCCTGGGAACAGAAAGGATTTGTTTGTTGGCTCCAATGCATCAAAGAACTAAAAGTTTTAGATATGCAAGTAATACTAACATAGAAAATTCCAACAGGACTTCACCAAGAACTTTCCACAAACTATTTAGAGAAATTATTAATTCCTGGGAACAGAAAGGATTTGTTTGTTGGCTCCACTGTATCAAAGAACTAAACGTTTTAGGTATGCAAGTAATACTAACATAGAAAAATTCCACAACAGGACTGGCTAAATTTACAGGAATATTCTATCATACTCGCAAGATTTAAGAAGAATTAATAATTCTTCATATAAAGAAATAACTAAATTTACGAAATGCATATATGAAATCATATACAATGACTGACATGGGAAACAGTATTTCAAAATTTTACAAAATATTGATAAACTATAAAACAATACCCAAAACCTCATATTGGAAACATAACAAAAGGACACTCAATACAGTTAACTGAAGATGGACACTCAATACAGTTAACTGAAGATATTAAAACTGCATCATCATCGATAAAATATATATCCTTCACACCACTGGAAAGTTTTTAACTGGAAATGCCTGCACAGAGCATTCTTAACCCCAGACAGAATTAGCCAAATTAATTTTTCCATTGAAGGAAGATGCTGGAGATGTGAGCAAGTACTCAATGCAGATTGGAACCACATTTTCTTTGATTGCATTAAGCCATTTTGGAATGGTATTAATAACTTTTTACAAGCCTTATTTAATGAACCATTTTATTTAACTAAAACTCTTGTATTATTAAATGTAAACACAGGTTCTGAGTTGAATAGGTCAAACATTATCTTATATGGACTATACTTGCAATCTCAAAAAAATGTATAACAAGAAGATGGAATACAAATACAATACCGACCTTGGACGACTTCTACAGTGTACTGAAGACCACAGCATTACTGGAAACTAACATTAAACAACTAAAATTGTATCCAAAGCCATTTATCAACAATCCTTGGGGAAAAGTTTTATCTCTGACACCATACAATGACTGATTAGACACTCGGATAATGGATTGGACATACTTGTACAGTAATTGTACACATTAGATTTGTTACAGTGTCAGGCTAATGTAAATAGTTGATTTCGATATTTATAAATATTATGGAATTATTATGGAAGTTTTATTTGAAAAAACGTTTTTTTTTTTTTTAGAAAAAGGCAACATCTAAAACCAGCTAATAACAACATAAAGTTTGACAGAACTATAAAATGCTTCTATTGTAATGCTAGAAGTTTAAGAAATAAATCTGATGAACTCACAGGCATAGTGGTCAAAGAAAATGACAGAGCTGTTGCCATGACAATGCTGGAATACTACTTATTACCACATGAAGGATTATGTCAAATAAGAGTTCTCAGGTTTAATACTATAAGAGGAGGGGTTACTCTATGGAGCCAAAAGTCTATTTTATCTTGTCTTATAGCGAAGATGGCAGATTTTTAAACCACTATTGTTCATGTTTTTGACAAGGACAAAAAAAAAAAAAAAAAAAACAAACAGTCTTAAGTACAGTTAGTATGAATCACTGGGAATACTTATTAAACATAGAAAATTTCCCTGATCATAAATAAAATTTCGTATTACTGGTTGACTTTATTCATTACAGCAAGTATTTTCTGAGAAACTGTCTACTAATTCTACTTTTGAAAAAGAAATTGTTTACGCTATTTGATTTTATGAACTGACTCTGTAACATTAGAGGAAACATATACTTGACATTGTTGCTATCACTAGACCTGATAAAATAAATTGTGTGAAGGTTTCATCTTCTTGAGGTAAGTCTAATCATAATTCAATATTATCTGAAATGGAATTGACAACTAAAACAACTCTACACCCCAAAGACAATCTCTGGGTCAAACTGATTACTGTAAACTGGATCTCCCAGTTGGCTAAATATTTCAAATGGGTATTCAATACTTGAAAGCTTGTTATGTGATTATGTTAAAGCATCTTTATGTTCAAATATAGTAAAACTTCCCATCTCCTGTGGCAAAATAAGTCTACTTTGGGGCTATATACAAAAAGAAATTATAAAAACTTTAAGAAATTTCCTATAAAGTTTAATAAGTTAAAAAATTGCATTGCATGTAGGAAAGTAAAACAAGAAATTAAAGCAACTAAGACCAATTATGCAGATAAACAGATCAGTAACTATTCAAACACAGTATTTTATAAATACAGTAATTCAATTAATAAGGTATTGGCAATTGATACAATCATCATTAATAACATTATTCAAGATGCATATAAGATTGCTAGTGAAGTTAGTAAATTATTTGTAAATATCACTCATGATGTTAGATATGATAAAGTTTAAAGTGATCATATTCCTGTTTCTGGTCATTGCCCAACTATATCTGATATTTGTATTTCTGAGTCTCTTACTAAAATTAAGAAAACAATATCTGTGGGACCACACCAGACATGATACCTGGTTATTTGTTACTAAGCATTAAAATGAAATACCTCCAATCTTACAAACTCCTTTTAATAAGTTGGCTAATGGTGTTGTTCTAAATTACTGAAAACTATCTTGTATAAATCCAAGTCCAGAAAAAAGATAAGAAAGACCAAATCAAAAATTACAGACTGATAAGTTTAACATCATTAATTTGCAAGTGTTCTGAGAGAGGTTTGCTAGAGCTGATGGACAGTACTGGTAATAGTTTAGTGGTAAGTGACATGAAACAACATGGCTTTACAAGGTAAGATCAACTCTGAAATTACAGGTGAGTTTTTATGAACAGGTTACTATGGCTTTAGATCTAGGAGTGCCACTGGGCTAATTTATCTGGACCTAACTAAGGTCTTTGATGGTCTCCTATTTCAGGTAATTTATAAATGTTTAATCGAATCCAATATAAACAGTTATATTATTAGCTGGATTATGAACAGGTTGACTAACAGCAGTGTGTTACAATTCAAAATGTGCATTCTGACCGTTTTCCACTTAAATCTGGTATTCTGCAGGGATCAGTGTTGGGACCAGTGCTGTTTAATATAGTTTTCTCTAGTATTCCTAGGAACACTAAAATTTGGGGACATAAATATACCGATGACTGCAAAATTGGGTTTATACTGCAAAAACGAAACTGATGCTGATGTCATCAACAAATATTTACAGTCGATAGGTTAGCACTTGAAATTGGCCTTAAATTTTGTTTTGACAAGTGTAACATTATGTGCTTTACAAATAAAATCTCAAGATCCCATACAGGTTCAACAACTTGGCGAGGTTAAGGAATAAAACTACTTCCAAGAGAGGATGCCAGAGTTTTATCTCTGATTTGACACTGAATGTCAGAAGAAAGAATTCTGCCTCTTATTCTTTGATTTTTGAAGAACTTGTGAACTTGTAATGAAAAGCCAATAAAACTAGGAAATGGAGTTAGACCTTGAAGTCTTTGGGATGATCTCATGATAATTACCTTTTGTTTATCCTGCTCAAATAATACTGCTTGTTGTGCTCTCCAGCCCCTGCTCTCACTCCTTAAGGGAATGCACACCTCAACACTGATGCATACTGGAAGATGTGGTAGGTCGCAAGCTTTACTCATGCCCCAGACAGCTGCATCAGTCTCTATGCTGAACCTGTTTAGTGATTCATGAACTAGCCTGGCACTCTGAAGGCCTGTATTTTTTTTTAGAATTAAATAGTCATTTGCCAGTAATAAATCAAAAGAAGAAGAGCAAATTATATTAATAATAACAACAATGTACATGAAGCTACAAGGGAATGGGGACCACTGGGTACTGCCTTCTTCTTAACTAAGAAATGAGAATGACAGCATGGGCTTGAGAGGCTGAGTTATCCCAAGGTGTGGGCCTGAACAGATTTGAAGAGTCAAAAAAAGGAAAGCGTACAAACAAGAGGGGTATACATTTACTGCAGAGTCCTTTCAAACTACAAACCACAGCAATGACGAGTTTATGAACAATAATGCTACCAAGCTGTGTTCCAGGATTCAAATGGCATTGTAATGCTTGTGATACTGGGGCTGTACATGCCAGTCAAGTTAAAGAAAAACACATATGTAAACTACCTACTTTCTACAGAGAGATGTTAGTGCTGTACTTGCCAGATAAAAAAGCTTACCACTATCTACTGAAATGTTTGAGCTCCACTTAAGCAGAGAATCTATTGGCACATATGGACCAGTTGATCCGAATATTCTTCCCATTTTGCCTTTTACATGGATAAGCTATAGATTTTGTTGCTCAAACTCCTACTTCATTTATCCAAGTGAGCTTTATATACATCTTTCACTTCTGGTTATCTTACATGCAAATTGAGGGAACAGATAAGGTGTGTGTGTAAACAGAAATAACCTGTGTTTTATGAAATGTGAGAATCAAATTACCTTCTGCAGACAGTCAACAAGAATTTGAGATGCATCTTTAAACTGCTGAGATTCTAGACCATAATGCTTCCCAATCTCTTCCAAACCTGCCAGCTCCAAGCCAAAAAGATCAGGAGAGTGGTCTTTTGCCAGATGCTTGTGACGGGATAACTGAGGAAAAATCAGTGCATTACTGATTAGAGATCTTTAAACAGGAACAAAAATACTAAGACATAGCTACTTCTAAGCTGACTATGACAGCTAAACATACTATCCACAACTTATTTTCACTTAAAATAAAAGGCAGCAGAAATAGGCAAAAACACAGTGCTGTACATCAACATCCTAAGAATGATGTTACATTAATGCAGAAAGTATCCCATACTAGATTTCCAGGAATCACTTGTTGTCACAGACACCTTATTATCAGACTAGAAACCACAGAAAGCTGACTAATGATAAAATGCTATCACTCCTTTATCTAACAATAAATTTTAGAAACTAGAGTTTCAAAGATGTATAGTAAGCCATCACCATGTCTGTAACTTAGTCTTGAGGTTGAGTATGAGACAATGAAACTAGATGACTGACAGGATATGAGAACGTAAACAACCCCTTCAAAAAGTGAAGAACTACAATGAAAAAAATAATGTCCTTAGTGACTACTGATAAGAAATTAACTCATGATTCACTGGTAAAAAGACCAGCTTAACATCAGTCACTATCACTAGGTCTGAAGTAAAGCACTATACATTCAACTGCCTTACCCATACCACCTGTTGCTGGGCCCCCACCCTACCCCTATTCCATTTATCATCCTTCAATTTCTTCTGGAGGGCATTCCCGTCTTTATCAAAACTTACATCTGTACAGGTTCAAGAAAGTCCTGAGAGATAATGCCTCACTGACACAGTTTTCCCTCAGACACCTTCATAATTTCTTCTTCTTTAAGAAGGTCACTACTATCACTGCCAAGCAAACATGCACACAAACATATGAATAACATGATAGAAGAGTCTATGGAGCCAAAGTGATTACTATTGTTAGTCAATACGCAAATGGGCCTCCTCATCTATCCTGTGCTCCAATGAATTCCTTGTGTGGTTCGTACTCCGTTCAGTTGCAACTCATTCCAAGACTCTTCAACCTTTCCTCTGAAATGCTAAGTCAGACTTGAACCTTCCAGCATTCAGCTGCCACATATGCTCTCTTCTTTTCCCTCTATATAAAATTTCCTGACAATATGGTGCAGCCAAGCCACGTACACATGCGCGCACACACACACACACACACACACACACACACACACGTCTTTCAACCATGGTACATAAAACCAGTGCTTCCAACTTTTGTTCAGACTCCAGCTTTTCCAACCCCTGATCCTCTTTAAATTCTTAATCTACTTACTCTCCAACAGCTTAAACTGCCGTTCACTTAGGAGACCTTCATGTCTGTGCTCAAAGTGTGGTGTCATCAGTATACAGGAGAAATTATACTGGCTTTCTTTAACTCACTTTGGCACATACTTCTTACTACTCCCTCCATTTCACTCCGCCTACAATAACAGAAACTTAAGAACATACAACAGAAACAAACCTATCTTCACTTTTCATCATCTCTACAACAATTTACACATACACACCCTCCCCACACTTACAAGCTGTAATGAATCAAACTCTGGTCCTGTCATCCCTCGGCAATCTACATTTAGCACAATCAATAACTTCCAACATTCCTCTATAAAATGTACATTAATGAATGCAGGAAGAGCTAAATTGAACTAAAACAAACAAGTATTTACTACAACCCTGACTCTGTCATGCCAAGACTTTTCAGCCATAAGATGAGGAAAGAAACCCACTGTGCATTCCTAAACTTTGAGAAAGCACAAAGTCCCAAGAAATTGGATCTGGGCAGCCCTTTGATGGTCTGAAGTCATGGAAACACTGGCAGAAAGAGAGAGAGACCTGGAGGGAACACTTCTAAGCAAAATCAACCTTAAACTCCTAGTTCTAAATAAAAACACAAACAGCTCAGAATATGGCCCCAACTGGATGATTACCGAATTAAAAAAAATTCTCATTAACACTTCAGTATACATTCCTTTCCCTAGTAAACCCCACAAACTCAAACAGCTTCAACAAAATCTTCAGAAATATATTACACCCATGAGCAATACACTCCTGTTTGATGACTTAATTTCCTTGGTCCTCCAAACACAGAAACAACAGATTTGGTAACCAACCTTGGTGTTACACCCACAACTTATGAACCTACCAGACCTAACCTTCAAACAGGAAAGCACTCACCGTTAGACCTCATAATTATCAGTTCCCTTAATATTTTCTCCTAATCCAAATACCCCCCCCCTCCATTAGTAACCACTACATTCTTTCACTCACTCTTCATACACTAATAAAACACACTGCCACCTATCCCCCATCTCTTTTCCAAAAAACATGCAAAACCTAAGCAATGACATAACCAGCAGCAACTGGTCAATTACTTCTTCTAATCCATACCCCTCTCGTCATTGCAAAAGTCTACATCATCTGCAAAACAAATTTCCCCAAAATTACCAGATTCTACAAAGTTACCCATAGTAAATACATATATAAATAATATAATAATAATACATAAATAAATAAATAAATATAGACTGGCAACTCAAATTCCACTAACCCTACTGAATCCATAAGCTTGTACAACTTCAGACAATTAATAATCACACCTACTAGAATCAATAAAATTTCAGGAAGACCCTCAACATTACACTGGATTCTTACAAACAAACCAGACAAACTAACAATAGGCTGCCCTTCAGATAGCGTACGTAACCACATACCAGCAAATGCTATTAGAACTCACCATAATCTAGATAAACATTATCTATAATGAAATATAAAATATGACCAATTTCAGCAATGACATTTTCAATGAATCACAAACAATATAACTGGAATGTACTTAAAACAAGGTCACTAGATACTGCTACAAAACCCTTTAATAACATATTCTTACAGACCTTAAATACAGAGTTCAGTTCAACCCCGCACCATGGCTGACAAAAAAAAAAAAAAATGCTAAAAAGAGATAATGCATGGAAAAAGTGGTATAAAAATAGAACTCAAAATGTTTTTCAGCAATTTAGACATCTTAGAAACCTTGCAAAATCCCATGTCAAACAGCATAAGCAAACATACTATACCAAACCACAAGACAAACATAAAAACAACCCAAACTTTTTTGGTCAACACCTAAATAAACTACTCCGCCCTAGCAAGCCCACTATTCCCTCTCCAAATACAGACAATACAACAGACTATCCCCCACACAGTTCCCTGCTTTACACAATCAATATTATCTTTCTTAGACAATAATACATCAGTCCCCCTCTCTCTACTCCTGTCCAAACAAAACCACCTACAGCTCTGCAACTTTAGTCAAGTACCTACCTCGCTCATAAGGAAGTTGCACCTTAAACTAAAAACTACTTCCATAGCTACAAACCAACTGCCACCAGACTACCTAAAAATGGCCTAGGAAGTTATAGCCTTCCCTGTGTCATACTAATTAACAGTTTCATAGCAGAAAGATGCATCCCATCATTGTGGAAAAAAAATCGTACATCACACCATTACACAAAGGTGGCACATCTACAGAGTTTAATAGCTACAAACCAAAAGCGATTCTCTACCCCTCTACAAAATATTACAGAAATGCATCCATATGCAGCTGATGTAATACTAAACATCAATCAAATAACCTGCTCTCAGAAACCCAACATGGCTTTAGGCCCCAGCACAGCACCACTACTGCTCTACTACATTTTGCCAACAGAATAAACAGATATATAAACATTGCTCTGCTTGTGTCCACTATGTTCTCAGACTTATCAAAGACATTTGATACTGTCTTGCACCAGCAACTGCTTGTTCGACCCTCGGTAGGACTTTCACAATACTCCTAGTTGTGGTGTTGTGGTTTCTGAGTTAACCTATCTGGAAGGCAACAAGCCATTAAATGGCAACAAACTTGCTCATCCTTTCAACCAGTTACTACAGGTGTCCCCCTCAAGGCTCTGTCCTGGGTCCTCTACTATTCAATATATTTATATTATGAGTTCCACACCTCTACTTACCATGCAAGTTTTGTTCAGTATGGAGTGGACTCAACATTAATATGTGCAGCCTCAACAATAAATAAGCTCCAAGACATTACCCGAAAATCTTTCTCCTCTGTAGAAAACTGGCTCAAAGAACCAAACCTTCTACTGAAACCCAAGATAACCAAGTTAATGCTTTTTCCCTCAAAAAGTTGCCAAAATCAAAAGCGATCTTTTACTACAAAGTCAGCAAATAATACTGTCCCTGAAATAGTAACTCACAGTAAACTTCTAGGCATTATAATAGAAGACGATCTCAAACTTCTAGGCATTATAATAGAGCACATACCGCACATCATTAAAGCTACACACCAGAAACTATGCTCCCTTTATAGGATCAATGGATTCCTTACAGATACTACAAGAAAAAAATCTAACCACCACCTTCTTATTGCCAACACTCTTATATGCTGCTATCAAATTTAAGCAATACTCAAAGAAATGTATCTTCTGCTACAGTAAAATAAATAAATTTGCCACAAATCTCCCTCTTAGGCCCCACCGTTGGCATAGCTTAAAGCAATTAAAATGGCCGGAACTACAAAACTACTTAACATTCACAACTAACTACAGCGCACAAACTCATTAAATTATCCAGAAAAATGCTCTGCACTACAAATCTTGTTACTGGCCTACTATCCAGCAAAGGGCCTCCTTTCAAGTAACAAAGGACCTCCTTTTGAGTACCAAATTCTTATTGCTTACAAATAAGTCAACATTGCAGGAGACTTGTTCTACTCCCAGTACACTGCTAAACTCTGGAAGACTGTCCGCATACTAATAAGACTCTCTGACAAACTCAATAGTTGTAAAACAAAAAGTATGTACTCACTATGACTATGCATCTGTATTGTGCATTTTCATTCTTCCTCAACAAATGGGTCTCAGATCAGACTTGGATGCTCTTCACTAGATTTTTGCTTTTAACTACTGCATTACCTCAGACAGAGTTTGCTGTTACTATATACCAATCTAAAATCTAGATTACAATAAGAAAGAAAAATGCATAGGTACAGCTTCAGGGCTCAAACAGAAACTGTGGTTCCTAACAAAAACTTCATCAGGTCACTCCCAAAGACACGGATAGGGGAAGGGGGATGGAAGTTGAGGAAGAATGAAAATGGACAACACAGATGCATAGTTATGGTGAGTATATAACTTTTATATCTAATGTTGTCATTTTCATTCATTCCTCAACAAATGGGACAGAGTCCCAGGCTTTAATAATCCTGGGTGGCCCTCATGGACAGATGTTCTGGAGAACCACAGAACCAAATGCAGCCCTGTTTCTGGAGAGATTATCCAACATGTCATGAGCAATAAAGGAAACTAGTATAAACATTCACTCAAAGCTAGACAGCAAGGAAAGGAACAGGAAACTGTGGAAACTCTGATGCATTCAATGTTGAGGAGTGATAGGCCAGTGAGTTTCCATATGACAGAGCAACAGATGACGCAGGATGAAATTGAAGAGAATGTGCCACAGGAAGATGCTATAGAACTTTCTACAGAATGCCCACAGGAAACGGAAAACAAGGGATGTGCCCTCAGTTTGGAAGAAAATGAGCTAAGAGAAGAGTTGCTTGATTTAATGGACATGGATAGATACATTAAGATCAGTAAGAGAAATAGACTGCAGAAGTTCAATAAAACCCAAAAAGTAAGAAGTCTGATAAATGAATGCAGTAATTAGGACTGTCCATAGAGATCCATGCGATATAACAGAAGCAAACAGGATATATTACTGTGCTGCTAAATTAATAACTGATAAAGCTCTACCACAAGATCACAGGGTTGTGAGGGAAAGGAAGGGGAGAAATCGAATACCATCATGGAAGTATCGAACAGAAAAAACTATAAAGCAATTAATATAAGAAGTGTCACTGTTAGAAGATTACAGAAGAGGGAATAGATCAACAAAAATACGAAGAAAGACAGATGTGATTAAAGCAATGCACAGTATTAGAACAGACCAGGCTCTATCATGCACTACTGCAAATAAACTAAAAATTTCAGCATAGGTGGAAAGACTTAGAAGATACACAGGTAAATATAAGGAAAAAGTACAAAATAAGCAATTTATTGATGATCCAAAATAGTTTTATTGAGAATTGGGAAATAAGGAAAAAGGAACTGAAAGACCACCAAAAAAGAGGAAGTAGATACATTTTGGAGAAATATATATGAAGAGCCTATGGAACATAAAGATGCTAAATAGATACAAGTAAAAGAAAGAATAAGAAGTTTAAAGGTACAAGATATGAAATGGGATTATGTAACAGCTAGAGAGATTGAAACAAAGTTAAGAAAAGCCTCTAACTGGAAAGCTCCAGGCCCAGATGCAGTACCTAACTTTTGGTTAAAAGTATTAACATGTTGCACAAGGATTTAGCCATGACTAAGAACTATTTATATGCACACCCTGAACAGACATCACACTGGCTAACAACAGGCAAAACAGTGCTCTTACTTAAGAATGAGCCTGCAAGCTGCCCTAAAATTTATAGACCAATAATTTGCCTTCCAATGACATAAAAACTACACGGGAATTGACGCCGACAGAGTTTATATTCATTTAGAAGAAAACTCAATTATGGCAGTATAACAAAAGGGCAATAAAAGAAAGTCATATGGAACAAAGGATCATTTGTTGTTAAAGTTATAGTGGAGAACTGTAAAAGGGGCAAGAATCTAAGTATGGCATGGATGGACTACAAAAAAGCATTTGATAGTATCCCACATTCATGGATAAAAGAGTGCTTAAAAATGTAGAAGATACACCCTACACTGATCGACTACATTACAGTAACCATGAAACAATGGCAGACCGCTTTGCAATTAAGCCATGGTAAAGGACAGATTATTATCAAAGAGATAAAAATTCAAAGGGGGATATTCCAGGGTGACTGTCACCGTTGCTATTCTGCCTTGCCATTAATCCATTAAGCTGTTTACTTAACAGCTTAGGCCATGGCTACAATTTGGCTCCTAGAAAACAACAAAATCGAGTGACTTTTCCTCTTTGTCGATAATTTAAAACTGTATAGCTCATCAGATGAGGGACTGAAAGCACAGCTGCAGGTTGTCAAAACTTTTTCAGATTATATTAGAATGTCATTTGGTCTTGATAAATGTGCAAAAGCAACCTTTAAAGCAGGAAAACTGCAGCACCAAGAAAATCAGTTTGGGACAAGAATGTGATATAAAAGAACTTGAGCAAGAGGGCGTGTATAAATACTTGGGAACTGATGAAGGATCAGCAATAAAACATGAACAAATGTGAATAAAACTTAGTAAGGAATACTTTAGGAGACTTAAATTAATCCTGAGAACAGCACTGAGATCTAGGAACATGATAGCTATAAATCAATTTGCTCTTCCTGTTCTACCGTACAGTTTTCAAGAGATTGACTGGCCCCAAAAAGTGTTGAATAGATTAGATATTAAAACAAGAAGCATGCTTCATGCTCACCAAATGATTTATAAAAATCACTGTATAGCAAGATTATATATTCCCCGTTCCGAAGGAGGGATGTGCCTCCTTGAACTTGATTACATGTATAGATCTGCAATTGTGGGACTCCACACATATCTACTGACCTCACAAGATCCAAATGTAGTGAAACTTTTGAAACGTGAGGAGAATAAATCTAAGATTATTTCTCTCCTTAATTTAGCAGAAACATATCAATGTCAAGCATGAATGGAAATCAAACCAGAAGTAGATAAAAACCAGGTAGCAACTGAATGTGCCAAAAAAACAAAAGAAAGAGTACAAGGTGAAGGACTAGATGAGAAGGCAAGAAATGTGGGAAAAAACATAAATATAGTTGCAAGTATAGAAAACTTCTGGAAGAGCCTCATGTTGATCAAGAACAAACGCATGAAAGGTTAAGGAGAGGCGAATTCAAACAAAGAAATGTAAGGTTAATATTGGCAGCCCAAGATAGTGGGCTACGTACATGCTGGTTTACAAAGTCCATTGAACATGTGGGAGAAATAGACAAATGTGGGTTTTGTAAAACAGAACTGGAAACAGTCACACACCTTGTTGCTGGTTGTGACACACTAATGGCAGAAGAACTAAATACTGAAAGGCATAATAATGTGGCGAGACTGTTGCACTGGGGATTGTGCAAACATTATGGTATCGAAGTGGCTGAAAAACACTGGAAACATGAGCCATAAAGCATCATAGAAAATTATGAAGTTTATATCACATGGGATCACCCATTACCAACAGTTCAAAAGATAGATACCAGAAAACCGGATATAGTGGTCAAAGAAAAGAAGACAAAAGTACCATTGATCATTGAAATTGCCACATCCAGTGACTATAGCATCTTGCATACAGAGAGACGCACAAAGTCATAAAATACCAGGATCTGCAGGCAGAAACGAGAGCAATGTGGAAGAAAGATACCCAGACAGTTCCAATAGTAGTAGGAGTAACGGGTCTTATTAAAAAAGAATTTACAATCATATTTAGATACGTTACCAATCTATGTAACCCTGTATGAATTGCAGGAGGAGTCATTACTGGGCACATTGCGGGTGCTGTGAAGAGCGCTTTTGGCTGACATCAAAGACTGAAACAATACTAATTTCATGAACTTTAAATCATACTTTGACTTAGAAATGGGGTTCATTCCTGTCATGGTATTAGAAACCCAAAAGATTTGGTGAAATTAGAAAATATGAACATTAGACCAAGTGGCAGCTGCACAAAAATCATCAACAGAAGCTCTGGCACAGAAAGCAGACATGTGGCCATAGATCCAATTGAATGTGCTTTTGGAGGTCTTGGCAAGAATAAACCTCTTAAATAGTAAAAATAGGAAATACAATCTATTACCTATTTGATTAAGGAAACCTTGAACATTGGTTTTCCCAATTTGTTACCAGAAAAGGAAACAAAAAAGTTGATTAGTTTTTCCAAACTTCTTCATTCTACGAAGATAAAAATGAAGCTGCCTATGAACATCTAAAAGGTGAAAATGAAGTTTTGTACTCACTTTAACATTCCATTTGCGTTGTCTATTTTCATTCGTCCTCAACAAGAGGGTTCAGATCTGACTCAGCTGCTTTTTACAGCTTGTGGATACTAGAAACTCTCAAGCTCCTCCCTTACCCATACTACTCTAATCCCCTATCATACCTCAGATCTTGTTTGCTGGTCTTTTAGCTTCATAGAGAAATAGAAACAATACTAAGATGAGAAAACAATACCTGGAGCTCAAAGACAGGAACACTGATTCCATTACTACCTTCTTGTTCTTCCAGAAGTCAGAAAAAACAAAACAAAAGGTAGGGGGTGGAGGGAGGAAAGTTGAGGAAGAATTAAAATGGACAGCACAGATGGAACATTATGGTAAGCACATAACTTCTTTGCCTAATGTTGTCAATTTTGATTCAATCCTCAACAAGTGGGACACAGTCCCCAGTTACCTGAATCAGGGGAGGACTCTAAGGAAGGATACTCCTAAGCACATTTGAGCCAAAGGCTACAGTTGGGTCTATCTTACCATGTCGACAGGGCTGTTCATCGAAAGCCCTTACATCGACACATACAACAAAATACCTAAATATCGAACGGCCACAAAAGTGATTTTTTCCCCCCCCAGGGAAAACATCGCTGGGCTAACAAAAAACAAAATAAACCGACAGACACAATGAAGTGGGGGAATTCGCCTCCCACACCCCCCTACTTAAATATACCAACTCTGAGATCGCACTACAATGGAGGAAATGGCAAATTCCTGACAACGATCCAGCGATTTTTTTTTTTCCCTGGGAAAAAAAATTGCTTTTGTGGCTGTTCAACATTTAGGTATTTCAGTGTACATGTGTCGACATGCGGGCGTTCGATGAACAGCCCTTCTGACATGGTAATATAGAACCCTATTGTTCCCCTTGCGACCAGATCCAAACTGTAACGAGTAATAAAGGTATTAGGATTAGCCCAAGTTGCAGCCGCACAGACATCATCCATGGAAGACTTGGACAAGAACTTTAATGAAGATGCAATGGACCTGGTTAAATGGGCTCTTAAAGGTTTTGACAAAGACAAACCCAATTTGTTGTAGACAAAGTAAATGCAATCAGTTAACCATTTGGCTAAAGTTACTTTGGTAACTGGTTTGCCCAATTTTGATTTCTCAAAGGAAACAATTGATCCATTTTTCTCAGGATTCTTTGCTCTGTGTAAACAGAAACATAACTGTCTGTGAACATCCAGCAAATGTAACATGTATTCTCCTCTGTTCATGAAATATGGAAAGAAAACCAGAAGATTAACTGATGTTGGACTCTGACAAAACCTTAGGAAAGAAGGATGGGTTGGTTTGTAACGCTATCCTAACTTTATGAAAAATGAAACAAGGCTTAGCAGAAAGGACTTGAAGCTCAGAGACTCTTCGAGTAGAGGTTATAGTTACTAAACATACAGTTTTCCAGGTTAAAAATTTTAGTTCACATTTTGCTGATGCTTCAAATGGAGGCGGAGTTAAAGCTTGTAATTGTTGTGTCTTTTGGCTTTTCCCGGTTAGGGTTCACCACACCGGAACTCTGGTCTGCTAATGATTGGCAGTAGATTTTTACATGCCGAGTTGCCGGCCCTGACGCACAACCTTCAATGAAGGTATGCCCATTCACCCATGTCTCCACACAGAAGACGCTCTAGCTGTGAATCAAACAGGACAATGTCTTACTGTGATGCGACAACGCTACCGCAGCACCATACTAAATTCAAATCTCATGGTGGAGTTGGATCTTTAAAAGGAGGTTTAATAAGAAAAGTTCCCCTTATAAAAGTCTTACAAAGTTCTGAAGATGAAAAGAAGTTACTTACTCCAATGTGGAAATTAGAAATTGCAGCTAGTTGTACTTTAACAGTCAAGGAACTAACTCCTTAATTAAAATTTGCAGTGAAAAACTCAAGAACTTTAGGTATTGGTGCTGAAAAAGGATCAATGTCTCTGTGTGCCCAAAAAGTAAATCTTTTACATTTACTTCTGTAAATTTTTCTAGTGGAAGCTTTATGGGAAGACAAAAGAATGGGATGTACAGGACATGAGAGCCTTGGTTGCCTGGCTATCAATGGAAGTAGAGAAATCATGTGGTCTACTTCAGGCCTGAAATGTCCAGGTGAATCATGCCTGTTGGATGTGACAGGAGGCCTGGAATTGGATCCAGAATCCCTGGTGGTCAAACTAGACGAGGCCAAAGAAAGGGGAACCAAACCTGACAAGGCCAATAGGGTGCAATTAGGATGACTGTGCTCTTCAATCCAGATGCTTTCTGAAGAAACTTGGTATTTGAGGAGTTGAGGGATAAGTGTAAATGAGACTGGTGGGCCAATCTTGGTGGACAGTGTCTCTTGGCGATTCCCCCGGTGAGAGGAATTAGGGCAAAGAACCTGCTGCACTTGTTGAGGGGTGATGCAGAGAGGTCACAGCAAGGTTAGCCCCATTGGCAGAATATCTATACCACAATTTTTGTGTTGCGAGACCACTTGTGAGGCAATAAAATGGACCTACTCAACTTGTCTGCCATCAAGTTGTATTTCCCTGGAATGTACACTGCTATCAGAAATTGACTGGATGAGATCACCCATTGCCACAGTCTCAGCATTTCTCAACACAGGGGGTAAGATCTGGTTCCTCCTTGTTTGTTGATGTGCCATACCACTGACATATTGTCCGTCTGAATCTTGAGAGAGAGTCTTGAAAGGCCTGCAACTCTACGAGTACTGCTGTCATTTCAAGGTCACCACCCAATTTGGGAAGTGTCAGTAGTCACTACAGCTTTGGGCGGATGAAGAATGAAGGAACAACCTTCTAATATCCAAGCTGAGCGAATCCACCACAAGAAGTACCTTTTGCATGCCTCAGTTACTCTGATCTGGGTGGACACAGGTTGGTGCAGAACAGACCACTGAGTTGCCAGCATCCATTGAAAAAGTATATGGTATTTTGCTAAAAGAACCAGAACTATCACAGCAGACATTGATCCCAAGGCTTGTAGAATCAATTCAGCAGATATAGAAGAATTCTGAATTATTTTTTTGACTTGAAATTAAATAGTCTGTACCCTTGATAAGGGAAGAAATCCAGTCAGGGATACCGTATTGAACAAGGTCTGTATGAACTCTGACATCAGAGATGTTTCTAGCTGAGATTTGCTGCGATCTAATTCCTAGATGAGAGCAAAGCTGGAGTATATAATGTCATGCTTTTGTCAGAAGATGCCTGGTCTGAGCAGTTATGAGCCATCAGAGTACAGAAACACTGGGAATACCTGCGGTCTCAAGTTAGCTGCTACTATTGCCATGCATTTGGTGAACATCCAGGGGGCTGTGGTGAGGCCAAAGGGCAGAGGTCTGAAATGGTGATGACAGTCTCCCAACTAGAAGTGTAGGTATCTTCTGGATTGTCTGTTCATTTTGATGTGATGGTACGCATCCTGAAGATCTACTGAGCCCATCCCATTGTCCTTGTGCAGGAAAGGCAAAATGGATGGAACCGTGACCATCTGGAACTTTGTATATTGAACTGATTTGCTCAGATTGCGGAGATCCAAAATTTGTCTCCAGTCCCGTTTTCTTTGGCAATAAAAATCATCTTGAGTAAGTTCCAGACTACCTGGTCTGAGGAACCTCTTGAATGACTCTTTCTAGCAGTTTTTTAATTCTGGATCTGCTGCTTTCCTCTTCTTTCTAGCAGTTTTTTAATTCTGGATCTGCTGCTTTCCTCTGACTGGGTGGAACATTGGAAATTTTGTTTACTGTTAAGAAGGGTAGGGAAAAGGGCATTATATAACCTCTGGAAATAATACTCTGCACCCATGAATCTTTTGTAATGTCTAGCCAGGCTCTGTGGTGCAGGGATAGATGACCCCTGAATGTCTCCAGAGGTAGACAATTGGGCTTCTTTTCAGGAGCGCTGGTAGGATCTGTCAATGTTTCTCTAGATCCTTGGTTCTGTGGGACTCCTCTGATGTGCAGGAGGGTGCTTCCATTAGAGTACCCCCAGACTATCTCCACGTGGCTCATGGAAAGGACACTGGGATTTTCTAAACCACAGTTTTCAACAACCTCGTTGATTCCTAGAGAAGGTTCTTTGAGGAGCTGAAAAAAATATGCCCACTGCAGACAGGGTCTCGCCATCCTGCTCACACCTGGAGAATGTGTCTTTAATCTTGGTGCCAAACAAAAAACTTCTGTCAATGGGAGCATTGGTGAAGGACTTGAAGGGCTCTGCAAAATTACACATATGCATCCAGGCATGTCTCCTTATGGAAATGCCTGAACTCACGGTCCTTGAGGTACCTTCAGCTGCATGTGAAATGAGCCTCATGGACAAATTTGAGATGGACTGTAGCATAGCCAACTGAGGCAATAAAGCTCTCTACCGCAGTAGCAATGGTCCCATTGAGGGATTTGGAAAGTTCTTTAATGAAATCCCTCTGAAGTCTGGTGAAGTGTGCCAAATAATTCAGCAACCTGAGTGCAAAGACTGTTGAAGCATACATACAATTTCCAAATCTGTCCAAAGACCAGGGGGATGGACAGATGAACTCTGTTCCACAAGTTCCTTCTTCATGACCACTGCATCTACTGGTACTCCTTTGCTCCAGAATTCTCTTCCTTTTGGTGGTGCCAAGACCCATTCTGGTCACTTGGGGATTGGCTCAACAGTGTTTGGTTCCTTCCATACCCACCTAGAGATCAGATCAATGAGCTCACTGGTGGGTGGAGTCACCCAGGAGATAGATGCGCCAGACCCAAAGGCTTCCAGGAATACTGATTCCTCTTGGGAAGGGCTACTGATAGAACTACCAACCCTATGCATGAGAATCACCAGAATGTCTCCAAAGAAGGTGTCATCAGGTAGTGACCTTGGGGACCCTTCCTCCTCATTAAAATCAGTATCTTCTGTGACCAACTCTTGAGGAGAGTCTTAAGTGCCCTCTTACACTTTTCTCTTCCTAGGGACTTCTTTGGTGGGATGCTCCAGAGAAGCATCAGAAGATATGAGTATACTCTGCTGGGTAGTCTGGAGATTTTGGGCTGGCTGTCCCTGTGGAGCAGAGTGTTGAAGCTCATGGCCCAAAGATATATGAGAATGGGAAGACTGATCCGAGGGGGTGAGAATCATTCTTCCTCTAGAATACCACAAGGAGAAGGAGGTTGACGGTGCTGAGAAGACATGCTTCCAGACTACTGTCTCCGTCTGACCCAAAGGCAGCCCACCCAAGGCAAGTTCAGGGCCAAGCTGTCCAAAGCAGAGGCTCTGAAGGGCAGAGACAGCTCTGACAACTTTAGAGTCGACTCCAACACCTCAGATCCAGCAGTGGCACTACGGCTCCAAGAGTCATCCAGTTCCAACATGCTCAGAGCCAGTCCACTCAGAGAAGGCATTGGAGCTGAAGATACAACAATCTTTAGATCAGAAACAAATTGTTCTGGGAGTCTCGGACCAGGAGCTCTGAAACCAAAGGTAGGATCACAGAAGGAGCCAAAACAGGCAGAGTTGTACTGGTAAAGGTCTCCCATCTGAATTTGTGCTGATGGAAATTTCCTCATCGTTCAATCCACATCTGCTTCTGTCCAACTCCTAGAAGGCCGAAAATAGGCCACTGAAGGGGTCCTAAAATGATGGCATCTCTCTAGGAAGGATGATGGTAAACGGGAAGGAACAGGCTCTAGAGATGACATATAATGGGTCTTAGGGAGCTTGAGTGCATCAGATCCAATGATGAGGATCTATTATCAGATACTGTAGGATTCTAGGATTTAGTCTTCAGAGCTGATGAACTTGGATCAGACTGCTTAAACACCTTGTGACAAGATTCAAGATTAGGGTCAGAGCCAGAAGTGGAGGATCTGGGAAGGGTCTGATGTACACTTTATGGACTCCTCATCTAACTTTTTTGAGGTTTGAGCTCCAGATAAAGTCTCTGAAAAATAAGTCAGCAATAAACAGTTTAGAATAAGTTTATATTTTAGATTCACTGAGGAACATGGATTAAAGGCCTTACAAATGTCGCACAACTCTTAAATGAGCTGGGCCTAAGCAGTACACACAGGAATCATATGTTATCAGAGGTATTTTATGACCACAATCTTTACATATCTTAAAACCCAAAGGTTGTTCAGCTATACTGAAGTAAAGAAAAACTAAATGCAAAAACAATGGAAATGCAAGATATTTTTTTAAACAAAAAAAAAAAAAAAAACAGAAAGAAGAAAGTGAAGAGGGATTACCAGCAGTGGTAATTAAAGAGACTACCACTAGGGCATAAGCAAGAAAAAAAATTACCAACAATGTTAAAAATAAGAATACACCGATAAGTGCACAAAGGATAAGGAAGGAATACATAAAATATTTAAAGGTAACAAAGTAAAAAAATACATAAAGTCTATTTCACTCACAAATACCACACTAAAGCTCAAGAGCCAACAGTGACCATGTCCATATGCGAAGGCAGCAAAGGAGATCTGAGGACTGGAACGTTATGGGTAAGGGAGGAGCTCAAGAGTTTCCAGTATCCACGAGTTGTAAAAAGTGGCAGAGTCAATTTGAGCCCACTTGTTGAGGAATGAATGAAAAAAAGTTATGTACTCACCATAACGTTCCATCAGAGTAGTTCTACTTCATTTGTCTTCAACCTGTGGGTTATGGATCTGTATCGGATCCGACACAGCCATATATCCAGCATCTGATCCGGGCTCCAAGCTCTTCCCATTACCCATAATGCCCCATGTATTCTTCCACCCTTCAGATCGAGTTTGCTGCTCAACATATAACATACACCCGACCCAACAAGAGCTTACCTCTACTGGCAGCCCAAAAAATCCTGAGCCAAATTATTGCAATGGACAGCTCCTAGGATGTTCATCTGCCTTATCCATGGCCAGGACAACAGTGACGAGGTTGGGGGAAGGAGGGAGGATGGTTGAAGACAAATTAAGTAAAACTACTCAGATGGAAAATTATGGGGAGTACATAACTTCTTTATCTGAAGTAGTTGACTTCATTTGATCTTCAACCTGTGGGACAGAGTCCCCAGCTTCTAACACTTGGGTGGCCCTCATGAAAGGGTATTCCAGAGCACTGTGGAGTCAAAGGATGCCCTATTCTGGATACAATATCCAATTTGTAATGTGAAATGAAGGTATGCGATGAGGATCAAGTAGCTGCAAAACAAATATCATCCAGCGGCACCCTGGACCAAAAGGCCACTGAAGTAGCCATAGATCTGGTGGAATGCACTTTTACCTGACCCAGAGGGGAAATACCCTCGACAGCATATGCTCGAATAATGCACTGGGAAATCCAACGAGCAACTGTCGTCTTAGAAATTGGTTTCCCTAAAAAGGGTTTTGAGTAAGAAACAAACTGATCAGATTTACGAAAAGTTTTCATCCTGTGCAAGCAGAATCGCAATTGCCTGCGCACATCCAGCACATGTAATTTATATTCACCCCTATTAAGAAAAAAAACACAGGAACATTGATAGTCTGATTAATATTGGCTTCTGATGCTACCTTAGGAAGAGAGGATGGGTTAATATGCAGAGAAACCCTATCCTTATGAAAAATAATTTAAGAAACTTTGATGGATAGTGCTTGAAGTTCCGACACTCTCACTGGCAGAAGTAATGGCGACCAAAAAAGCAGTCTTCCAAGATGGATAGTGCAAATCTACCGAAGCTGCAGGTTTGAAAGGAGGGGAGACTAAAGCCTGAAGCACAAAAGTAAGGTCCCACAGTGGTGTAGGATCCTTCACCGGGGGTCTTAGAAGAAAAGCACCTTTAAGGAAGGTCTTGCAAAGTTTAGAAGAGGCTAATGAAGTCATGTTTTCCCCACATGAAAATTAGAAATTGTGGCCAGTTGGACTTTGACAGTGGAGGAACTAGCACCTTGCTGAAAAATCCCAGCCAAAAACTCTAATACTGCGGACACAGGAGCAGTAAACAGGTCCAATGCCCGTTGCAAAGCCCATATGGAGAACAGTTTCCACTTGCTACAGTAAATCCTTCTGGTGGAAGACTTGTGAGCTGCCACCAAAATGGTTTTAACAGGAGGTGATAAAGCAGGAGACCTAATAATCAGGGGAAAGTACAGTTTTGTTCCTACCATAAATGTAGATGTTCGAGTGCTCATACAGCTGCAGTCATTACAGATGGGTTATCCTGCCGTCAAGCGGGTCCTCGGTCGGCCGAATTCCAAAGTCTAGGTCTGGCGTCTGTTGTCGTCGCTTCTTCCCTTCAGTGCGGCAGGGGTATAAAAGAGGCAGCCGACACCATTTTCTTCAGTTTTTCTTGCCCCAGATGTCAGGTGCCCCCAGAAGAAAGGCAAAACATAATATTATGCAAACATGCAATGTAGATAAATCAAAAAACAGTAGTTGCAAGCAAATACATCATAAAAGAATACCCCAAATAGGTTGTATGATAAAGGTGTTCGTCATAAGGCCTGTCCTAAAAGGGGATGGAGGGAAGGTAACCTGGACTGCAGCTGTATGAGCACTCGAACATCTACATTTATGGTAGGTACAAAACTGTACTATGTTCATCGTGCATACAGCTGCAGTCATTACAGATGGGTAGAATCCCAAAGCTAAGTAAGGGTGGTAGGCACTAAGTGGAACTAGGAGGGGCGAGGATGCCCTGCAGGACTGCTGTGGCAAAGCCCGCTCTAGATTTTGAGTATAGTGGAAGGTAGTAGTGCTTGGAGAAAGTGTGCACTGAACTCCAAGTAGCTGCTTCCAAAATGTCCTTGGTAGGGACCCCCCTGAGGAAAGCTGCAGAGGTAGCTGTGGCCCTGGAGTGGGATCTGATGTATACAGGCACAGATTTTCCATGAAATGAATAACAAAAGCGTATGCAGTGGGCTATCCATTTTGAAATTGTCTGTTTGGAAATAGCCTTTCCTTGAGCACCTGTAGCATAGGACACAGTGCTGCTCAGATTTCCTGAATGGCTTTGTTCTGTCCAAGTAATAACGAAGTTGTCTGTGAATGTCCAAGGAATGTAGTAGTCTCTCCCCTTTGTTCTGTGGATTTGGATAAAAGGTAGGCAAGTGGATAGTCTGATTCAAAGCTACACTGGATACTACCTTTGGCATGAAGGTAGGGTTGGTTCGTAAGGAAACTCTGTCTTGATGGAAAATGATGAATGGTTGCACAGCCATGAGGGCCTGTAGTTCCGAAACCCTGCGTGCGGAGGGGATAGCCAGAAGGAAGGCTGTTTTCCATGACAAGTATTGTAGCTCTGTTGAAGAAGCTGGCTCAAAGGGAGGCAGGGTCAGCTTTTCCAATACGAAGTTGAGGTCCCAAGCTGGGACTGGTGGTTTCCTTGGGGGTTTTATATTTTTTGCCCCTCTGAGGAACTGCCTTAATAGAGGATGTGAGAATAAAGGAGGATCTGTGTTGTATTGTGCAGAAATGGCTGAAGCGTGGATCTTGATGGAGGAGAAGGAAAGGCCACTGTTTAACATCTCAGCTAGGTACTGTAAAATTTGAGGTATATTTATTACCCAAGGATTCTGGCCCTTTTCTTGATTCCAGGAACAAAATAGTTTCCATTTGGCGGAGTAGGCTTTTCTAGTAGAGGGTCTTCTGGCCTCCAAGATGACATCCTGCACCTCCTTGGAGAGGAGAGTCTGTTGGGAAATTAAGGTATTATCCATGCAGCTAGATTTAGGGTTTTGAGCTGGCTGTGAAGGGTTTTGTAGTTGTGCTGGGACAGCAGAAGAGGGACTAGAGGTAGGATCCATGGTGGGGAGTGTGTCAGGCTCTTTAGGAGAGGATACCAGTGTTGTCGTGGCCAGTCTAGAGCAATGAGAATCATTTGTGGCCTCTCTCCTCTGGCTTTTAATAGAACTTTGGTCAGTAGAGGAAGAGGCGGGAAGGCATAGACTGTCAATGTTGTCCAATTGAAAGAGAGTGCGTCCACTTTCCAGGCCTGTGGATGATAGGTCCTTGAACAAAATTTTTTCAACTGGTAATTTCTGTGGGTAGCAAATAGATCTATGTCTGGCTGTCCCCATGCCTGAGGTATCTTTGAGAAAACTTGAGGATGCAACTTCCATTCATGTGGGTCTGTCATATTTCTGCTTAAGTTGTCCGCCAGTGTGTTTTCCTTCCCTGGCAGGAATTGTGCCTGTAGTTGAATTTGCAATTCCAGTGCTGTGTTCCATAGGGTCATGGTTTGCCTGCACAGGGGGTATGAATGAGTTCCCCCCTGTTTGTTTATGTACCACATGACTGTGGTGTTGTCTGTCCTGATCAATAGCTGGCCTGGATGCAGTAGGTCTTTGAAGGTTTTAAGAGCATTTTGCATGGCTAGCATCTCCTTTTGGTTGATGTGTATGTGCTTCTCTTTTAGGGACCATTTTCCCTGAATGCACTGATCTGCCATGTGTGCTCCCCAGGCGTAGTCTGAGGTGCCCGTTGTGATGATTTGAGTTGCTTGAGGTACACAGAAAGGGAGACCTATGTTTCTTTGGCATGCTTGAGCCCACCACAAAAATTCCTTTTGAAGGCATGGAATGAGTGGTATAATTGTTTCCAAGCTGTGGCTGTGCGGAGACCATAAGTTTTTTTAGGTACCATTGTAGTTTCCTCATATGCATCTTTGCACATGGTATTAGTAGGATGCAAGATGCCATGAATCCCAGAGCCTGCAAGACTTTCCTTGCAGTTAGTCTGGTGAAAGTTGCCATTTTGTTGAAGCACTGAGACAGTTGCCCTTGTTTGTCTGGCGTGAGGTAGGCCATCTGGGTGGTTGTATTTAAGCTGGCACCCAGGAAAATTATCTGTTGAGAAGGTATTAGTTTTGATTTCTTTTTGTTCACTGTGTATCCCAGGTAGTTTAACAGTTTTATTACAAACGCCAGATGCTGCAATAGAATGTCCTTGCTGTCCGCTTGGATCAGGCAGTCATCCAGATATGGGTAGATCTGTATTCCTTGTTGTCTGCAGAAGGCAATTACTGATGCCAGGCATTTCGTAAACACTCTGGGCGCAGTAGATAAGCCAAAGGGCAATGCAGAGAATTGGTAATGGGTTGAACCTGCAAGAAATCTGAGGTATCTTCTACAATCTTGTCTGATAGGGACATGCAGGTATGCTTCCTTGAGGTCCAATGTTACCAGCCAAGACTCCTTGCCCAGCATGGGAAGAAGCTGCTGTAATGTGAGCATCTTGAATTTTGGCACCTGTAGATATGTGTTTAGGATGGATAGGTCTAAGATGGGTCTCCAATCTTTGTCTTTCTTTGGTACCAGGAATAGTCTGGAATAAAAACCTTGACCTTGTTCTTTTGCAGGTACCTCTTGAATCGCTTTCATATCCATGAGGCGGAAATTTGTCTTTGTGCCTCTGCCCTTTGATTTTGTGGCAGGTTTGGCATGCCTCTCATTTTTGGAAGGGTGTGAAAGTGGAACCTGTAGCCTCTGTCTATAATGTCCAGAATCCATTTGTCTTTTGTAACAATATGCCAGTTTTTTGAAAATAATGCCAGTTTTCCGCCCAAAGGTGCTGCCATTAAAGCTTTGTTTGGCAGGCATAGGGGGAAGTCATTGTGTCTGTTTTCTAAATGACTGTGATCCATCTTCTCCACCTCTTGGGGTTGGTGCTTGCCACTGTCTTGCTCTGTAAGATCCTTGAGGTTGTCCTCTACCCCTTGGGCATCTGTATCTGCCCCTTTGAGGTCTGTCCATGGCTGGAAAGGACCAATTTTTTTGAAGGCCAGTTTCTGCTGAAGCGTGGAGGTTGTACCTGCAAGAAATCTTTCACTGTTTGCATACATTTCGCTTTTTCCTCCATTTTCTTTAGTACCTCCCCAGCTTTAACACCAAACAATACATCTTTTTGAAGTGGTGCATCTAATAACTTTGCTTTGACATGATCTGGTAAGGTTTGCTCTTTGAGCCAAGCACTTCTACGTATAACAGACCCCGTGACAGCAGCTCTACATGAGGCCTCTAAAGCATCAAAACCACACTGCAAGGTATGTTTACCCACTTGCTCTGCTCCATGCAACAAATCCTGCAACTCTTTCAAATCTGGTTGTTCTGTTTGTGTCATTTTGCTTTTCAACTGAGATAACAAAAACTGTTGGTACTTTAACATATGAAATTGACAGTTTAATGCCCTCATGGTTAAAGTGGCAGATGTATACACCTTTTTCCCCCACCTTTCTAATGCTCTGGAATCTCTCTCTGAAGGTAAAGTGTTTTTAACAGTAGAGGCCTTTATTCCCTTGGGACCCTGTGAAATAGTTTCTGGGTCAGCAGTATGGCTTTTATAAAGGAACTGGTGAGAATCAGGAACCCGGTAATACCCGTCTGGTTTAACAGGGGCTGGAGGTAAAGAATCTGGATTAAGGCTGGATTCTGCATACACATCATCCAAAATATCTAAAACAGGAGGGATAGCCAGGGGCCTATGCTGGGGGAGCAGTAGAAATTCTATGATCCTCAGCCATTTTAAGCATCTGCTTTTTAGGCATGGGGCCTTGAGAGGAGGTCTGAGGACCCTGTTTTTTTAGTTTTCATGGCAGCTTTAGATTTAGTGAAGGATTTAATAGAGAAGGTGGAAGGCCTGAAGACGCCTTCAGAAATGGCAGGGCTGACTAACTTTTCAGTTTCCCCGCCAAGAGTGGCGTCGGTATCTGCAGTGGGAATGGAGACCGAGGAGCCTGCGACCTTGGGTACTGAAGTCACCGGTAAAATAGTTTCATCGGTAGTCAGGGGCTGCATAGGTGCCTCGCTGAGAACCGCAGAACTGGTAGTCGGCCTAAGCGTGGTCTCAGTACTCGGTGCAGACCTCGGATGTCGGTCCTTGTCTTTGCGTCTTTTGCTTAAAACTAGTGTCGGTGTATCCGATGACATGATATAATTAATTTTTTTCCCAAAATAATGAAGGACGGACTCCGCCCGGCGCTTAATAGTGCGCTTGTTGAACCTAGCACAAAAACGGCAGGCCGAGACGTCGTGGTCTGGCCCTAAGCAAGGTATACAGAAAGAGTGGAAACCCTTATGCGGTATTTGCTTCCCACAAGAAATGCAATTATTAACTTTGTCTGACATCGGTCTGAGGCAAGAAAAGTTTCCCCAACGGAGTTTCCCCAACGGGGTACTTAGCTTTAAAGAAGACTTCGGCTGAAATACTTTCGTAAATCTCAGGAGCTGGCCGACCGGCACTTGCAACTGCTTCTGCTTCGGGCACCAGCACTGACGTCAGGGAAGAAGCGACGACAACCGACGCCGGACCTAGACTTTGGAATTCGGCCGACCAAGGACCCGCCTGACGGCAGGATAACCCATCTGTAATGACTGCAGCTGTATGCACGATGAACATCTGCAGCAGCCAAGAAGTGAGTTTCAGACTGACCAGGTCTGGGTGAGGAATCCCTGAGGGATGAGAAATAAGATCCGGAACTGGATCCAAGGTCCATGGTGGAACTACTAGGTGAGACCAAAGGGAGGGAAACCAGACTTGGCGAGGCCAGAATGAGGATCCCAGTGTTCCCCAGCCTGCAAGCTTTCTAAAGAAACTTTGAGATGAGGGGCAGTGGACGATAGGCATAAAGAAGACCAGGAGGCCAAGCATGAATCAGTGCATCTCAGGGGCTTCCCCTGAGGGGGGTTCAAAGCAAAGAACTCGCTACATTTTGAGTTGGAAGGATATGCGAATAGATCGCAGCAAGGATGACCCCACTTTTCTGCTCCTCCACTGAAGGATTTAGAGACCACTTGTAAGGCATCAGGATAGATCTGCTGAGCCTGTCTGCTAGAATGTTGGCCCGTCCCGGGATGTGTGTTGCCACCAGAAAATGGCCAGTGGAGATCGCCCAATCCTGCACAGATAAGACAGGGGGTAAGCAGATGTGCAGCACCCAAGCATACCACGCACACAGTGTGGCCATCGGCTGGGGAGAGCTTATGGTTGCACTCTGTGCACTTCCTAAACCCTGGTTTTGGGGTGGTGGACATACTCCCACACTGGATAGCAATAAAACACACACACACACACACACACACACACACACACACACACACACACACACACACACACACTAGGAAAAAATGAAAGAAAAGGGAAAGAACTTTTTTTTTTTAAACAAACGACCAAACACAGTTAGGGAAGGTAGGTAGATAAGGACAGAAAACTCTAAAAGTAGATGGATAGAAAAGACCAAAAACCAACTTGCTTACCCAAAAGACGCTCAGACCACGATGCGAGCTGTTACAGCAGCAAATAAGATCTGATCTGAAGGAGGAAGGAGAGATGGAGCATTATGGGTAAGGGGAGGAGCTTAGAGCTCGGATCAGATGCTGGATATGTGGCCGTGCTGGATCCGATACCTGGTGTTATAAATGTAATTTACAACTAATTGTCTTGGTGTTAGAAACCGTGTTTACTGATTTAGTTAAGCTAGACAAGTAATACTCTACACTGTTTTATGCCTGTTTAAACCACAAATATATATATATATATACTGTAAAACTAACGGTTGGAGACTGTGGGATATCAGATACTTAAACTAAAATGTCAGTACTACATTCTACATTGTCTGTTTTAAGTTTAAAATATCTGGTCACATTTTATCTAGTCTAATACAGAAAAATCAGCTAGTGACTTTGAAATAGCTGACTTTTTCAAAACCAAAGTGACACTATTTCATACTATTTAGACTATTTTACTTCTTAAATACATGGCTGCATTTAATACTACTACCATTGTGCTTTGAAATGTGTTAACTACTGGGCTGCTCCGATTGTGTTATGGTCACTTTATATGATTATTGTTGTTCTGCTGTATAGAAAATAAATGTTCTTAACAGTGTTGTATTCTACTGGCTGAAGGACACTCTATGTAGCACATATACTAACTTATGCATCTATCATCAGGTTCTAACCCCCTCTATCTGCTAGATCCCTGAAAGTCTTGAATGCTAGGACACCTCCCCTGCTGAAACCTAACTGGAAACTTTCCAGAACTGTCCCTAGACTCTGAAAAGTTCTGCCAAGGTTAATATTACCTTATCCTGTCTGTATATACTATATTGTTTAGCCATACCAGGGCTAAAGCACTACCAGTAATCCCTCAAAGCCCCACAATCAACCCTAAAATACTAAACCGGGTTAACTCCTATATCCATCTCTACGGAATTCCTAGTGAAAATATCCAAGTTTCTAAGCAGCCGTAAAACTACAAAAATAGTAGAAAATTGGCAGAAGAAAGCTTAATGTGCGAAAAGGCTGCAAAAAGTGATTTCTAACAGTATACTATGTAAGAATTGCATACTGAAGACACAAACAAGGGTAAAAAAGTATTTGAAAAAAAGTCTCATTGTACTTGCACGTTTATGCAGGTCCTACAGATCTCGTGGTC
Source organism: Protopterus annectens (assembly GCF_019279795.1). Classification (NCBI taxonomy): domain Eukaryota; kingdom Metazoa; phylum Chordata; order Ceratodontiformes; family Protopteridae; genus Protopterus; species Protopterus annectens. The sequence goes on along the minus strand of NC_056735.1, from coordinate 354,086,609 downwards.
AGGTTCAGCCCCGCTGCGTTCGGGCTCACGCCGCTCCCCGCCCTGCCCCCAAAATCCCACCCCTACTAGTCCTACATTTATAGCTCTAAAACCACTCCACCTCTTTTTAGAACCAATTACCAACTCTCCAGGCATTATCAGGACCCTCCCTACCTACCTATCCTAATTATCCCTCTACTCAAGTTGGGTAAAAATCAAAGCTAACATCTAGACAACGCCTCTGTTATTGGCCGTGAAACCTTTCAAATTAATGCCAATTTACTGCCTACTACTCTTGATGATAATTCCATATCTTCTTACCAGCTATGAAAATCTGTCCTACCACTACCCAAGAAGCCAAACTATCACTCCAATAATACAAATTAAAATAGACCACTTAATAACCCCCCTTATGACTAACTCCTTGGATACAAAATACAACCAACCCATTAGATCCAGATATATCAACCCCAAAACCAAGAATTATCCAAGACTAATATTTAAATTCCGGAAGCTCACAATTAGTGACTATCCTCAAGAAACCATTGTTCTAGGAGACTTCAACATTGACTGGAATATTTGTTCCTCAGAATCTCTGAACATCCATGTAAATCTATACGGATTTACTCAGATCCCATCCTCCTCTACTAGGATAAGTAAACCTAACAACAAAGAATGTATCCTAGATTGGATACTCATTAATAGCCACCCCCACATATAGGGCTGGTACCCGAACTGAAGACATAAGTGACCATTTTCTTACCTATATAAATCAGGCACAACACTGACATCCCCCACAAACCTACTTACAAAACAATTAGAAACAAAAACTTTAACCCTGCTAATTTCCAAAATGAACTCAAAGCATGTAATTGGGCAGTCCTAAAACATCTACCACTTGAAGAAGCTGTATTATATTTCAACACCAAATTCCTAGCCATCCTTGAAACCCATGCACCTGCACGTTTTATAAGAATTAAAGCAAAAGTTGCTCCATGGCTTTCAAAAGAAACCAGACAAATGATCTTACTTAGAAACAAAGCTTGACGACTTGGCGTACCACAAAATCCCCCTTAGATCAACTTAGATTTAGACAACTAAGGAACAACACTAAAAAATCTACCAACCTAGATAAAAAAAAATGTTTACTGTCATTTACAACAGAATCATCAAAACAATCTGCAAAAGTTTTGGGCAGGCATAAATAAACTTTTTTCACCCAGGGCAATGCACAACTCCTATCCCCCTCAGCTACCATCCAAAAACCTTCGGAAAACATTGCCAATTCCTTTAATAGTTTCTTCACAGAAACTATCCAGTCACTATCTGACCAACTGCCTCCCAGTTGCCCAAGTCCTAACGCTGCCGCACCTAGTTGTCAACTCCCCTTTAACTTTCAACCAGTTTCCACATCATTTAACCGAGCCCTAATCAAACTAAAACCTACCACCCTTGCAGCGGATCTCCTCCCATCTGAGTATCTACAAAAAGCTGCGGATGCCATAGTATACCCAGATCTCTACCCTGATCAATACAACTATATCAGAAGCCACTATCCCCTCCATCTGCAGACATGCCATGAAATTCCCCTCCACAAAGGGGACAGTTCCACTGAACTGTCAAATTACAGACCTATAGCTATTTTGTCACTCCTGGCTAAAATTATGGAGAAATGCATCCATAAACAACTCCTGAGCCATCTCATTCAGCTCAATCTCCTGGCTAACTCACAGCATGGTTTCCGATCATTCCACAGTACAATCACAGCCCTCCTCTCCTTTTCTAATGCTATTAATCCAAACCAAAACAATCCGGTTTCTTCTGCCCCCTTTCTTGAACTCTCCAAAGCCTTTGACATGGTCAACCACCAACTACTCATACACACACTTAAAACTATTCCCCTAGATATCCAGGCTATCCAATGGTTCAAATCTTATCTGAGTGGTAGACAACAGGCTGCACTATGGCAGAATAAACTATCTTCCCTTCTACCTATCACCCTTGGGATCCCTCAGGGCTCTATATTAGGAGCCCTATTATTTTCTATCTTTATTAATGACCTGTACACAGTCATCCCAACAGCCACCTGCATTCAATATGCAGATGACTCCACTATGATTTGCTCTGCCACCTCCCCTTTAAGTCTGCAGACTCTATCCCAAAATGTTTTTTAATACCGTTGAAAACTGGTTCTGTAATAGACGTCTCCTATTAAATCTTAACAAAACAAAGCTACTGCTTTTCTCCTCCACTCGTACAGCCTCTGCTCCAACCTTTACTAAAAAATCTAACAACGGCACTGTCACTGTCCCAGATCCCTGTACCAAACTCTTAGGTGCAACAGTTGATGATAACCTCAAGTTTGAGATGCATACTAATCAAACTATTAAAAATGTTAATAAAAAACTTGGCTCACTATACAAGATCAAACCTTTCCTCACTCCACTAGCTAGGACGGCAATTGCCTGTAAACATCTACTTTCCACCCTCCTTTATGCATCCCCTCTCTTCACAAACTTAAGTCTGACCTTAAACTCTCTAGCTGCTTTAATCATATTACTAGATTTGTCACTGGAGTAGCATGCAGAACACACCACTGTCTGAACCTAAAGACAGTAGGGTGGCTAGAGCTGCCTATCCAACTTCAGTACAATCAGCTAATAGTAGCACATAAAATTCTCTACCAACCTGAAAACACACCCATATTTACAAAAATTATCACCCTTACAGCAACTTCAAGACACTTCACTCATCCAACAAACTACTAGTCCAAACCCTCAAAAGCAACAATTCATGTGGAGACTCTCTATATGCCACCTCTGTTGGCAAAATATGGAACTCACTTCCTGCTGAGCTTACTTCAGAACCTGTTCTAACCAAACTTTAAAAGGCAATGGCTATGTCCTTGCTCTAATCCTGACTAACTCTGGCATTATAAACATGTGCTAAAAAGAGGTCTTTTGGCCACCTCTACATTGCTTCCTAATTGTTACTCTATAACAAATGAGATTTACATATGAGAGACTGAATGACTTGTATCCTATGTATTGTAACAGTGCTTTAACTTGTTGAATGCAATAGTTTTTCTGTATGTATGTATGGAGCTTTTCTCCCCGGGCCTCCGGTGAAAATGGACACATATCCAGTCAGACTATTCCGGTCAGCAAATGTAAAATAAAATAAAATGAAATAAAGTAAATACAGATCCATAACCCACAGGTTGAAGACCAAATGAAGTCAATTACTTCAGATCTGACAACATCAGGTGCATATACTCTCCTTTATTTTTAAAATTTGGAAAGAAGACTGGCAAAGTGATAACTTGCTTGATGTTTGTTTCAGAGGTAATTCTGGGTAGAAAGGAGGGGTTAGTATATGAGAACTCTGTCTTTATGGAAAATCAAATAAAGAAGTTTTGAAGAGTGCTTGGAGTTCAGAAACTCACCTTTTTTGAAGAAATAGGCACAAGGAGGACTGTTTTTCCAAGAAAGACATTTGAGATTTGACATAGCCGAGGGCTCAAACGGAAATTGGACCAAGCTCTGCAATACAAAAGTAAGATCCCAAGGTGGAGTAGGAACCTTTATTGGAGGTTTAAGCAGAAAGGTACCTTTAAGGAATACTTTACATAATGCTTCTCCCCTAGCTTTATCCAGGCCATCTCCTATGTGGTAGTTACACAAGATTGTTAGCTGGATTTTGATGGAGAAACTAGCATCACCTTGAAAAACTGAAGCAAGCAAATCTAAAACTGCAGGACCTAGATTAATGAATGTATCCAACTCTCTCTGTTGTGCCCAAAAAGAAAATTTCTTCCATTTACTTTTATGAATTTTCCTTGTAGAAGGCTTGTGGGATGAAAATAAGACTTGGCAAGCATGTGAGGAAAGTCTGGACTGTCCAATCATCACTGGAATTGGAGAAACCATGCAGTCAATCTGAGGTCTGGAATGTTCTGGTGAATCATCCTTGATGAATATGATACTAGATCTGGACTAGGATCCAATGTCCAACAGGGACATAGGTGAGACCATAGGAAGGGGAACCAAACTTGAAGCCAAAAGGGGGCAATGAGGATTACCTTGCTCTTAAACAGTAGTGCTTTCTGAAGAAATTTGGGGATTAGAGGTAGGAGAGGGAAAGCATACAGGAGACTGGAGGGCCAAGCATGGACTAGAGCATTGCTTGATGACTCCCCCTGAGGGGGGATTATGACAAAGAATCTGCTGCACTTGTTGAGGGCAGAGGCAAACAGATCACAGCAAGGTTAACCTCACTGGTGAAAGATCATTTCCACCACTGCATGTTTGAAAGACCACTTGTGTGGCATCAGGATAGTAATGTTGAGCTTGTCGGCTAGAACGCTGTTATTTCCACAGTATGTGCATTCTTGCAAGAAAATGGTTGGTGGAGATCGTCCACTGCCAGACTCTCACTGCTTCTCGGCAAAGGGTGTAAGATCTGGTGTCCCCTTGTTTGTTGATGTACCAAACCACTGACATACTGTTTTGACAGCAATTGTCCCTACAGAATGACAGTTCTGAAAGGCCTGCAATGCTAAGAGGACAGTTCTCATCTCCAACATGTTTATATGCAATTTGGTCTCTTCTGGAGACTACACGTCTTGAACATTCTGACCCTAGAAATGCCCCCCCCACTCCAAATGGGAGGTGTCCACTGTCAATGTGGCCTTTGGAGGAGGAGGAATAAAGGGACATCCCTTACAAACTTGGTCGGACAGAATCCACCAGAGCTGGGAGTGCCTGCAGACTTGTGATAGTTTTACAGGGTGGTTCAAGGGTGGTCAAAGAATCCACCAGTGTACTACTAAAGTTCACTGCAGAATTCACATGTAAAGAGGAGTGGTAAGTATGAAGGTGATTGTTGCAGCAATTGAACCTAAAGCTTGAAGAACCAATTTCTCTTCAGGAGAGGGGTGAGATTGAATTTGTCTGACAAGCAATCTCAAGGTATGAATCCTGCTTTGTGGTAAAACAGCAGGCTGATGGACTTTGTCTAGGTGAGCCCCTACAAACTCCAAGGTTTGAACTGGTTGAAGACTGGACTTGGGAAGATTGACTGTGGTCCCCAGGAGCGGACACAATTGGAGTAAGTAATCCCTGACTTTTTCTAAGATATGCCTGGTTGGTGTAGTGAGAAGCCAGTTATCCAGATAAGGAAACACTTTGAATCTGTGCAGTCTGAGATGAGCTGCTACCACTGCCATGCATTTGGTAAACACCCTGGGAGCTGTGGTAAGACCAAAGGGCAGAGCGCTGGCTCTTAACTGGCAATGACTGGGTCCCAACCAAAACTGCAAGTATCTTCGAGAGTGCCTGTTCATTCTGAAAGATGGTACACATCTTGAAGATCTATGAAGCACATCCAATCACCCTTCTTCAGAAAGGAAATTAACCACGATAATCCAGAACTTGGAGTTCTTTACAAACTGATTTAGAGAACTGATATCCAGAGTAAGTCTCAGGTCTCCTGTTTTCTTTGGCATCAAAATGAACCCTGAGTAAATTCCGGATCCTCTTTGGTCTGGTGGGACCTCCTGGATGACTCTTTTGTCTAGCTCCCTCTGACTGGGTAGAACATTGAGGAGGCCTTTTCTTTTTGTGAGGGAATTTGTAAAAAAGAAATAAAATATCCTCTGGATATGATCTTTTACACCCATGAATCTCTTGTTACGGCTGTCCAGGTGTCTGGATGCAAAGACAAGCATCCCCCCCAACTGCTTCCGGAGAAGAACAGTCAGGCAACCTTTCAGGAATGCTTAAAGTGTCTATCCGACAAGGAGTCTTGGAAGTACAGTTGTGCAAGATCTTACCAAAATGGTAGATGTCCTTCTCTTTACTGTTGCAGTATTCTTTACAATAGGGATCCCCTGCTAAGGAGAGCCCAACATCCGACCAGTATACCAAAGTCTTTAGGTTGATTTAAGGTACGTTGTACGTGTCACACGTATGCTCCCCACATACAGCATTGGGCATAAAGATAACGTCCGAAGTACCATGCTCAGAACTGACAGCCCCAGTAGGAATGCCAGTCCAAGGAGAGGGAAAAAAAAAAAAAAAAAAAAAAAGGTAACCAGTATATCTAGAAGAGAAAAGAACCAGGACGAAGGAGGGAGGAAGTGAATAATGCAACAGTGAAGAGAAGGACATATACCATTATGGCAAGATCTTACATACATGTAACTGTGTCCTTCCATTTCACTATTGCAGTATTTTTTTACAATAGGGAAGAGTGCAAAAACTCAGGAAGATGAGAGTGAGGAGGATAGACCAGAGCATAGATATCCAGGAACCCCTGGAGAATGGCTCTAGCAAAGCCAGCTCTAGAAATCATGTCCAACTTACAATGCTTGGAAAATGTATGCACAGAAGACCAGGTAGCTGCCTCAAGAATATAGTTAGTATCCAAGCCCTTGATAAAAACACAACAAGCCATAGCCCTAGTAGAATTAGCCTTAACAAAAGGAGAAAGGCTCTTGCCATAGAAGGTATAGGTTCATAGGTAGGTACTAGGCTATCGGCCCTAGGGCCTATACAAGCCTAGCCATAACAACTCCCTGGCTATTTCTTCCCAAAATATTTACTTCCCACTTTACTTTACTTATAACAAAAAGAAATGGCTTTAGAAATTCAAGAACAAGTTTGCTTGGAAACAGCCAAACCTAAGGATCTAGGATAAAGGAAACAGAGCTAATCAGATTTTCAAAAAGTCTTAGTCTTATCCAAATAAAATCAGAGTTGTCTATGCGCATCCAAGGTGTGCAGCCATTTCTCACTAGTAGATCATGGAAAAGGGAAAAAAGTGGGCAAACAAATACTGTAAAGAATATTGCAAAAGTAAAATGTGAAGGACATCCCTTTGCTTTGCAGTCCCCCCTCTGCCACGTGGATGGTGACTTCCATTGCTATTTTCCCCTCTGCATCTGGGAGAAAATTCCCCATGTGAGTCTTGAAAAGGTCCTCGAGACTTTCAGAACCACATCTTCTTACCATAGCACGGATTTCTTAAAAAAAGTCTCTGCGGGGTAGAAAAACAGATTCCCATGGCAGACAAAGTCTTTCCATCTTGCTCACTGTGAGAAAGCGTCTCTGTAACGATGGGCCCAAACAGGGAAGCTCCATCAAAGGGAGCACTGATGAATGAAGATTTAAAGGGCTCCGTAAAACTACAAAATTGCATCCAGGCAAGTCTCCTGATGGCTATGCCTGAACCTCCTGATGGCTATGCCTGAACCTCCAGACTGTGAGGAACCTTCAGCTGCATGAAAGATTAGCCTCATGGACGCATTTAATTCTTTTCCTCTGCAGACATTGACCCAGGGATAAACAGACAGTCCCTTAAACAAGTCCCTCTGTAGCCTAGTTATGTGTGCCAAATAATTAACTGACAATAAGGCAAAGGTCGCTGAAGTGTACATGCTCTTTCCACATCTGTCCAATGCCCTAGACTCTCTGTTAGGGGCATGGACAGTGGAGCTCTGTTCAGCCAGTTCCTTTTTGGTGGTGGCTGCAACAATCATGGCATCTATAGGGATTCCCTTACTCCAAAACTACCTATCTTTATGGGCACCCAGGATTTTCTCTGGACACCGGGGAATGCATTCTACGGTATCTGGCTCCTTCCAAGCCCAGTGGGAGACTAGGTCTATAAGTTCAACCACCAGGGGGGTAAACCCAAGACATAGACGGGACAGACCCTAAGGCTTCTAGGAACATCAATTCCTCCTCGGAAGGGGTTTGATGGAACAATCACCTTTTTGGCATAGGATCTCTAGAATGTCTCAGAAGGAAATGTCTTCTGATGGTGACCTTGGGGACCCTTTCCCTTCATCAAAGTCGGTGCAGTCAGAGATTCCGGAGAGTAATCTAAGAGCCTCCTTTTGCACAATCTCTTCCAGTGAACCTCTTCAATGGGATGCTCTGGAGAGATACTGGAAGAAACGGAGAGTTCTTGACCTAGAACTGTCCCTGTGAAGTAGGCTGATGAAGCTCAGAGACCGGATCTGAGGGAGGAAGAGGAGCTCTGAGGAGGTGAGAGCTGAAATAGCTCTCTAATGGAAGAAAGCCCTCTGCATCACCTCAAAGGCAGAGAGACTGGAAGGAGCCGAAGCCAACCTCACTGGAGCTGAAACACTCAGATCAGTTAAGCCTTGGTCCCCTCTGGGCCTCTTTTCCAAGGGGGAAGTCAGATCCGAGCTGTCTAGCAATGAGACTCCGAAAGGAAGGGACAGCTCCAAAATTTTCAAGGTCATCCTTCCACATATGACGCCAACGCTTCAGCTCAGAGACTCGCCTTGCCCAAGGAGGATGGCGCCAAATGGGTCAGGGAGACAGTCGGAACTGAAGATGAAGGCATCTTCAGATCCAATGCTTCAACTCTTGGGGCTCTCAGAGCAGAGTACTCCTAAACCACAGACTGGATCAGAGAAGGAGTGATGATGGGAATGTGATGAAGGCTTAAGGCTCACGGATCCAATGGGAGACGGAGATGATAAAACCCCAACTGGTTCTGGGCTATGAGAAATTTCATCATCCTGTCCATATCTGCTTTAGAAAGACTTTGGCAGGACCTGATTGAAAAAGTGGATGGAAGTAGAGAAGGTTTTCTTGGAGAAATTGGCCTGGAGAGAAATGAGGACCTCCAGAGTCTAGGAGACTTGGTGACTGAAGGAGCTGGATCACAGCGCTTTAGAAGTTTTCCTGGTGGCTCCAATTTTACAGCGGTCTTAGGAGACTGAGCTGGAGAGCGCTTCTTATGCTCCCTGGGCTCCGCAGGCATTGACTTTTTGAAGGGGTTTGAGCCCCTGAAGCAGAAGCTGAAAAAGGTGGCGAAGCAGGAAGAAGGCTCAAGTACTAATTTACTGTGCCGGTCACTAATGGCCCTGTAACTGAACCCAGCACAAATCTCACAGAGAGAATCCAGATGAGTGGGACCTAAACAATAAATGCACTCTCTGTGGGCATTAGAATGGAGAACATTACGCCCACTGGAAATGTACTTGTTAAAAACAGTAGGTTTTTCAGCCATAACTACCACCAAGGGCAAATAAAAGGAGAAAACCTATATACTTTATAACTATATAACTATATAGATATATATATATATATATATGATATAGATATATAGATATATAGATCTATATATATATATATATATATATATCTATATATATATATATATATATATATATATACATATCTATATATATATATATATATCTATATATATATATATCTATATATATATATATATATATATATATATATATATATATATATATATATATATATATATATATATATATATAGATATATAGATACATATTTATATATGTATACACACATGTACATACATATACACATATATATTTATACGCACACATATACATTACTTGTGTGTGGGTGTATACATACATTTTTTTTTTTTTTTTTACATAGAAAAAGACAGGAGAATGAGAAAAGCAGAAAAAGACAGGAGATTGAGAAAAGCAGAAACATGCTTTACCAACAATGGCAAACAGGTTACTTTAATGAGTAAGGTAAAAGACAGAGGAGGTTATACAAACTCTGGTAACAATAAGCGAGTAAAGAGAGGAAGGGCTAACTAATAGAGGTTGCATAGTAGCAAAGAAAAAATTAATTCTATTCTTATTGCTCACAAAATCTGACAAAAAAAAACTCTCTCTGAGCTCAAGAGAACACAATCCCAACCAAATCATTAAAGCAGCAAACGAGATAACAGGTAATGCAGTAGCCGGGGCATTATAGGTAAAGAGAGGAACTTGAGAGTTGGATCCAAGAATCTAGAGAAAAGAGGCAGAGTTAGATCCGAGACGCATTCACTGAAGAATCTGTGTGGTCTTCTATCATTCCTCCTCACGGTTGGGTTACAGGTTCGACCCTCGGAAATGACTTTGCTACATTTTTTTTTTCTTACAGACTATGATCCAAGTTCTTAAGCTCCTCCCACTTCCCATAATGCATTGTCCTCTGCCCAACTACCTCAGATCGAGATTGCTGCTCAGATAACTTAGAGAGTTCAAAAAAATTAGAAAAAAAAAAAAAAAAGACAAACCAAGAACCAGAGGCTCAAACCAAGAACATCATTTCCTAAAAAGTTCTCGCCAGGTCTTCTAGAGCACTGGACAGGGGAATGGCTGGGAAGGAACGTGAGGAGGAATGAAAAAAGACAACACGGATACAAAGCTATGGTAAGTACATAACTTATAAATCTGATGTTGTCTCTTTCATTCCTCCTCACGGTTGGGTTAGAGTCCCCAGCCAGACAATTCCTGGGTGACCCCAGGAAGAATATGCTGGAGCACTGCAGAACCAAAGGAAGCCCTCCTCCTGGAAACAATGTCCAATTTGTAATGTGTGATGAAGGTATAGGCTTTTGACCACTTTGCTGCAGCACAAATATCGTCTAAGGATAGCTTGGAAGAAAAGGCAGATGAAGTAGACACACACCTAGTTGAGTGGGCCATAGGAGGGCAAGGCAACTGTAATCTGTTCTTGGCATAAATCAGGGTAATGCAGTCGGTTATCCATTTAGCAAGATGAACCTTTGCAACCGCATGACCTAGGCAGCTCTATGAGAAAGGGACAAACAAATGGTCTCATTTTCTAAAAGGTTTCGTCCTATGAAGATAAAAATGTAACTGCCTATGAACATTAAGCAGATGTAAAAAGAAGTTAAGTACCTACCATATCGTTCCATGTTAGTTGTCTTCATCTCGCCTTCTTTCTTGCTGGTTGGGATCGGAGCCGATTCTCTGTTCCGACTCGGCCATCTTCTATAGCTCGAGAGCTGTTTACTGGCTCGAGGCTACCCCTTATCCCATGATGCCTAGTGCTAGCTACCCAGATCTCATTTGTAATAGCTAAGCCCAGTCATAGCCAGAGAATCAACCTGTCCAAACAAACAGGTTGAGCCTACCTGTCATACTCTCCAAGTCAGCAGAGGAAACAAACCAGAGAACACTCAGCCAGTGAAACCAAAACTCCTCTCGATCCAACAGGACAGGGGGACGGAGGGTGGGACGCAAGAAAGAAGGTGAGATGAAGACAACTAACATGGAACGTTATGGCAGGTACATAACTTCTTTATGTTAAGTTGTCTATCTCGCCTTCGTTCTTGCTGGTTGGGACAGTGTCCCTAGCACCTACAATCCTGGGCGGCTCATTGGAACAGACTCTTCAGAACAGTGGAACCAAAGCCAGCTCTGCTCCTGGAGACCACATCTAGCTTGCAATGAGAAATAAAGGTATGAAGATTTGCCCACGTAGCAGCTGCACAGACAGAATCCATGGGCAACCTATATTGGAAGGCTACAGAGGTGGCCAAAGCCCTAGTAGAATGACCTTTTGGTTTGATAGGCAACTCTGTTTCTCAATTGATAAATGAAAGTAATACTGTGAGACAACCACCTGGAAAAGGTCACTTTGGAAATTGGGAGACCTTGTTTGCCTAGGGCGTAGGAAAGGAATAGTTGGTCCGACTTCCTTATATCCTTAGTCCTATGCAAGTAAAAATGCAATAGTCTATGAACGTCCAATTGGTGTAGCTTGTATTCTGCCTTGTTGGTGTGGTTAGGGAAAAACACAGGAAGGTCTATAGATTGGTTTAAATTGCTTTCTGAGCAGACTTTCGGAAGGAATGAGGGATTAGTCCTCAGAGCAACCCTGTCCTTATGAAAAAAACAAGTATGGAGGATGAACACATAGTGCCTGAAGTTCAGAGATGCGTCTGCCTGAAGTAATAGCTACCAGAAAAAGTGTTTTCCAAGATAGAAACTTAATGGAGCAGGATGCTGCAGGTTCAAAGGGGGGGGGGGGCATAATTAAGGAGGTTAGTACCAAATTACGGTCCCAAGGAGGAGGGGGATCTCTCACTGGAGGTCTAAGGAGAGTAGTCCCTCTTAAAAAGGCTTTACAGAGCTTATGAGACATAATGTTTGAATTAGACTACCCAACATGAAAGCTGGAAATGACCGTCAATTGAACCCAGATTGTAGCAGAAGCGGACCCAGAATGAAAAAGTTGTGCTAGAACGCGAAAATTTCGTGGACTGGGGCTGAAAAAGGATCTACGTTCCTAGTCTCTGCCCAACAAGAAAAACATTTCCATTTGCTAGCATAAGTCTTTCTAGTTGTGGACTTGTGAGAGGAGACAATAATCTCACGCACGGCTGGGGAAATGCTGGGAAGCCTGGCTAAGGTTGGAAGTGGAGCAACCAAGCTGTGAGCTGGAGTGTTTGGAGGGAGTAATGCAATCCGCCTGATTGATGAATCAGTAGGTCTGGAATCGGATCCAGAGTCCAGGGCTGATCGAGAAGGTAATGGTACAGGAATGGAAACCATATCTGTTAAGGCCAGAAGGGGGCAATGTGGATCATTTTGCAACTCAATGGTATTGCTTTCTGTATGAGTTTTGGTATCAAGGAAACTGAGGGAAGGCATAAAGAAGTCCCCGAGGCCAATCGTGGACTAGAGCGTCTCTGGGTGCGTGACCTGGAAGTGGAAGAAGGATGAAGTAGTTGCTGCATTTGCTGTTGAAGGGGATGGCAAAAAGATCGCAGCAAGGCAGTCCCCATTTGCGGAAGATCAGATCCGCAACTATCTGATTCAGAGGCCACTCATGAGGCATGAGAATAGCTCTGCTGAGCCTGTCCGCTATGACGTTGGACCTCCCAGGGATGTGCTTCGCAATCAGAAATCATTGGGAGGAAATAGCCCACTGCCAGAGTACGAGTGCTTCTCAACATATAGGGTAGGACCTGGTTCCGCCCTGCTTGTTGATGTACCAGACCACTGACATGTCCGTTTAAACTGCAATGGTCCCAGAAGGGAGAGAGTCTTGAAGAGCTTGCAATGCTAGGAGCACGGCTCTCATTTCTAGGATGTTTATATGCAGGTGATACTCGTGAGGCTGCCAAGTGCCTTGGACTGTCCTGCCTTGATAATGCCCCCCATCAGGGAGGCGTCTGTGGTTACCGTGGCAATCGGAGGGAGCTGAATGAAGGGTCTGCCCTGAGTCACTAGTGGGGAGACCATCCACCAGGAAAGGTGCCTTTTGCATGCTTCTATAATCATGATCATGTGCGCCATGGGCAGCTGTTGGAAAGACCACTGTGTGAACAGAAGCCACTGAAGGATCCTCATGTGAAAGCGGGCCAGTGGGATTAGAAGAATTGCCACTGCCATGGAACCCAGAGTTTGAAGGACGAACCTGACTTGGATCCTTTTGCTCTGCATTAGAATTTGTACTTGCTGGCGAATTGTAGACACCCTTTCTGGCGGTAGCTTTGCGGACATGTTCCTTGTGTCTAAGTCTGCTCCTATATAGGTGATAGATTGACAGGGCAACAAGGCAGATTTTTTTTAAGTTTATTGTAATGCCTAGCTGGGAGCAGATTGTGATAGTGTAGTCCCTGGCTTGCGGAAGTTGATGCCTGGTAGTAGCAGTGAGGAGCCAGTTGTCTAGATATGGAAACACCTGGAATCCTCGACGTCTCAGGTGAGCCGTGACCACTGCCATACATTTGGTGAACACCCTGGGGGCTGTGGTGAGACCAAAGGGCAGAGCTCTGAACTGGTAATGACTGGCTCCCAGCCAGAAGCGAAGGAATCTCCTGGAGCGTCTGTCCATTTTGATGTGGTAGTATGCATCCTGAAGATCTATGGAGCACATCCAATTGTCCTGACCCAGAAAGGGTAGAATGGACTGTAGCATGACCATCCGAAACTTTGTTCTTTGAACAGACTTGTTTATCTGCTGAGATCCAGAATCGGTCTCCAGTCCCCTGTCTTTTTTGGTACCAAAAAGAACCTTGAGTAAGTTCCGGATCCGTGTTGGTCTGCCGGGACTTCCTGGATGACTCTTTTCTAGCAGTCTTGAAACTTCTATGACTGCTTGGTCCCTTAGATTGGGTGGAACATCTGGAAGGGATTTGCTCGACGGCAACGAGGGTTGAGAGAAGGGAATTTTGTAACCTCCGGATATAATTGACCATACCCATTTGTCTTGCGTTAAATTTTGCCAGGCTTTTGGGTACAGTGAAAGTCTTCCCCCGACTGCCTCCAGAGGCGGGCAGCCGGGCAGCCCTTCAGGGATGCTGAAATGGCTTCTCAGAGAAGGATTCTCCGTTGCCCTGGTTCTGTGGACCCCCTCTGCCACAAGGACTGCGTCTATTGTTGTGGTTTCCCCCTCTGCCCCTGGAGGAAAAAAAACGCTACGTGTGTCAGGCGAGGCTCCCTGGGATTTTCGGAACCACATTTTACCACTCTTCTGACCCTTGGGATATGGTCTGGAAGGAGTGTAAAAACGAACTCCCACAGCAGAGAGAATCTTGCCTTCTTGCTCACACCTAGTAAAAGTGTCTTTCACCTGTGGTCCAAAAAGAAAGGAACCATCAAAGGGGGTGTTGGTGAATGACACTCTAAAGGGTTCCGCAAAGTTACACAGCTGCATCCATACAGGTCTCCTAAGGGCCATGCCCGTACCTGCGGCTCTACTTGCACCATCTGCTGCATAGGAAATGAGCTTCATGGAGGAGTTGACTACAGAATTAAGGGTTGCCAGCTGGGAAGCCACTTTAGCTTGAGCCCCCTCAGCTGATGGATCTTGAAGGGTATCTCCGAGCTCTTTAAGGAGATCCCTCTGAAGCCGGGTAAAATGGCATAAGTAGTTCAGTGACCTCACAGAAAAGGTCGCTGAAGCAAACATTTGCTTCCTGTATCTGTCCATGGTCCTAGACTCCTTGTTAGGAGGATGGACAGACGAAGAGGCTTCCGCTAACTCTTTTTTGATGGCTGCTGCTACCACCATGGCATCAACATGAACACCTTTGGTAAGGAACTGCTTATCATGGGGTGCTGTGATGAACTTGCCAGGTCTCCTCGGAGTTGGTTCCACTGTATCTGTGGCTGACCAAGCCTTTCAAGCCACCACAGACATAAGTGGATCGAAAGGCGGAGAAACCCAGGAGGTGGAAGGTCAGGAACCAAACGCATCCAGGAATGCAGACTCATCCTCGTTAGGGGCTAAGGGATTCCAGTTCCCCCTCTGCTTAAGCATTTCGAGGATGTCCGAAAAGGAAACATCTTCAGAGGGGGATCTCGGGGACCCTTCCGAATCATCTAAGTCTGTATCAGAAGTGACAGACTCAGGGGAGTCAATGTGCTTCCTCTTGCACTTCTTCTTATGAGGGGGCTCCTCTGAATGATCAGGGGAGGCCTCGGAAGACGAGGAAACACCCAATGGGGTGCCCAGAAGCGCCGGTTCCCCACGCTTGGGGTCTGGAGGAGGAGCAGAGGTCGGCGCAGGCACTACAGGGGACGGAGCCGAATGGGCCGATAGTGGAGCTGACTCAAGTGGCCAGCACACTCCTCATGATATCGAAGGTGTCCCTGCCACGATGCAGAGAAAGCTCCGGTTCCGAGGAAATCGGAATCTTTCTCCACACCGAAGGAGACTGCTCCGAGGCCGATGTAGGAACCAAACTCACCTGCGCCGAAGCTTCAAGAGGGAGAACGAGGTCGGACAAGGGTCCGATGCCACTTGCCCCCTCGGAACAGACGAGGGAGCCCCGGCACCCAGATCCCTCGATGGACAGCACCATCGAGGGAATCGGAGCAGACAGAACCAAAGGAGATAAAGATGGGGCCGATGGTTTCACTACTCTAACCCCAATGAACTTCGGCTCCGAGCTCAATGGAGTCGGAGGAGGAACATCAATAGAAGTGGACAGAGCCAACACCTGTTGAGGAGGGCTGGACAACATCTTGGCAAGTGCCTGCGACTTTAGCAACCTACTGACCACTCTCTCCACATCGTGATCTGAGAGCCTAGAGGATCGAGAGGAGTGAGAAGATCTGTGACTGCGCTCGCTTTGCAACAGGGGAGACCGTGGAGCCGAATGGATCGATTCCAGAGAAGGGGACCTCGGCCTCTTGTGGCTCCACGAAGGCTCCGAAGTTTCTGATGGAGCTGAAAGAGAGATAGTCTTATCGGTTCCAGCCGGAACCGAAGTAGCAGGTAGAGTCTGAACCAAAGACAGCTCCGAACTTGGAGCCGATGATTTGGTAGTTTTAGGGGATTTCACAAGCTGAGTCTTGGCCGGTGAATCTTGGGGCTTTAAAAGGCCCTTAAGAATAAGCTTATTCTTACGCTCCTGCAGAACTCTTGGACTAAATGCATGGCAGATAGAACAAGAGTCCTGCAGGTGCACAGCGCCTAAACAGACGCAAGAAGTGTGCCCATCTTTTCTGACAGCATGAGTCACACTTCTTGAACCCAGACACCTTGGATTCTTTGGACATCCTGTAACAAAAAAAATACAATGGCTAACCAATCAAAATACAGTCTACAGAAAAAGACACAGTACACTACAGACTAAAGCTAAAGTTTTTTTTTTTGACAGGAAAGCTTCTAACTCAAACGGCTAGCCTATAAAGAAGGTAGAAGGAAAGCCTCTAACTTAAATGGCTAACCTGACAGAAATAAGGAGGGGGGGAGGGGGAGAACTCTCTAAATTAAACGAGTTTTAAAGGCAAGGGAAGGAAGCTACAAATATACACTTAGTTTTTAGTCTTATATTTGTTGTGTTAGCCAACAAAAACCCTAGGAAAAGACCATTTCTAGTAAAAAGGTTCTATAAAGAAACTTTATACGAGCCTGAGCCAGAAAAACGACACCCCCCAGCTGAACCGGCAAACGAGATCTAGGTAGCTAGCACTAGGCATCATGGGATAAGGGGTAGCCTCGAGCCAGTAAACAGCTCTCGAGCTATAGAAGATGGCAGAGTCGGAGCCGAGGATCAGCTCCGATCCCAACCAGCAAGAACGAGGGTGAGATAGACAACTTAACATCAAATGAACTCCATCATTAGCAAAATTTGGAAAGAAAACTGGCTGTTGTATGGTCTGGTTGAGGTTGGATTCTGTAGGTACCTTATGCATGAAACAGGATTAGTACTAAGGGCCACACTATTTATGTGGAAAATGATGCAAGGAGACTTAGACAGCGCCTGGATCTCAGAAATTCTCTTTGCTGAAGTGATGGCAAAAAGAAAGACTGTTGTCCATTAAAGAAACTTTATGTCACAAACACTAGCTGGTTTGAAAGGTTTTTGAGTTAAGCCTTTAAAGACCATAGTAAGATCTCGTGGCAGGGAAGGGTCTATAACTGGAGGCCTGAGGAGGAAGATTCCTTTCAAGAAGGCCTTGCCCAATTTGGAGGTTGCAGGGCAACTGAAAACACTACCCAAATGGAAGTTAGAGATGGCTGCCAATTAAAGTTTGATCACAGAAACTGGCTCCTTCTTTGAAAAGGGTAGCAAGGAAGAGAAGGATAGCCGATATCAGAGCTGAAAAGGAGTCAATGTTCTCTTTGGATGATAGAAGTAGTGAATATAGTAACAGAGATAAAACAACTGGAATTGGGATCTTTAGAAAAGGGAGGGAGCAAACTACATAGGAAAAAATGAGAATTGTGCAAACAATATATGCAAACCAGGAACAAGGTTTAAGAGGCAAGATTTCAATGAGCCATACAATGTTTAACTGACAATGACTGGACAGATTATAAGTGACGTATAATGTTTGCAACTACAGTTTTTCAATGGTGTCTGTGACATACACTGTTTGCAAGTAAAATGGTGTCATGTTTATTTTTCATTTATATAAATGTAATACTGCCTATGTCATATGTCATATCCTCCTCTGCCTCTAAAGGAGGGATTCCTGTGCTGATCCTGGGAAGACCCCTGAGATTTCTGGAACCAGATTTTCTTACCATTGCACTGGTTTCTAGTAAACGTGCACTAAAAAGTTGAAAACATGACCCTCACTGCAGATACGGTCTTCCCTTCCTGGATCAATGCGGGTTAGGGTCTCTTTGAAAGATGGTCCGAAATGGGAGGACCCATCAAACGGGGCATTGACAAAGGGCACCTTAAAGGG
>NC_056735.1:354028647-354066147 GCF_019279795.1 Protopterus annectens | reverse complement strand
AATGAAGGGTCTCCTCCAAAATACTGGTCGCTCCACAAAAAATACTGTTTCACGAATAAAATTGAATGAATTTATTAAAACACCAAACGAAGAACAAACACAGTGGGATTGAGCGCGCTTTCATCTATCACATCCAGACTTCATCAGAATCCATAGCATAACTAATTAACTATCCTTAAATACTTTTCCACTCAATTGAATAATTGATAAAATGTGTGTCCAGTTATACAAATATTATTTTCTAGAGTGTTATACAGCAATTTTGTTAATCAACATAAATATAAATCATAAATAGATAAATATATGTTACTCAGTTATGAAAATATTGAATTTTTATGTATAGTAAAAACTGTATATGTTAAAAATTCCACATTTAAAATAAAATAAATATTACAATAGTACATAAACACTAAATATCCAGTAACTATTATATTGTAATTACTATGTTATAAACACATCTTATAATGGTATCCGTGTATACAAACTCCGGAAATCTTCCTAATTTCCACATTAATTATTATAAATTATTATAAGGACAAAAAATAAAAAATAAGAATAAAAACAAACAATTAATATATACCAGAAGAAATCCTATATATTGCTAGTGGTAAAAATGTGTTGTCTAACTACCTTGACAGCTGTTATTATTAAATTTAATTCAGTTTTGGGTTATTGGATAAAATTTTAAGGGCTGGTTTGATGGAAAGATGGTCATTCATTCCATGTGGGCCACAGGCATCCAGCCTGAGCTGCCAAATCATTTCCCTGTATTCGAGTAACGATTCCCAGTCACCACCCCTTTCATTCCTTTTAACCTCCTCCAATACCCAAAACTTGAAATTGGTATTTTCACACGTCCCTGTGTGTCTGTAAAGGGCATTGTTGATATTCCTAATATTTATGTCTCTCATGTGTTCATACACCCTTTGTTTTAGTTTGCGCTCGGTTTTGCCAATGTAATAATTTCCACAGGTAGAACATAAGACCAAATAAATCACCCCTTTTGTATTACAAGTGTGATAGCCCTTACTTTTTATTTTCAGATTCAATTTACTGAGCCAAAGAATTTTTTCCCCCAGTATAAAAGTACATTGACCACATCTACCACACTTATGGGTCCCCATCTTTCTCTGTGTATCACATCCATGGGAAATTCTCTTTCTCTCAAATAAATTTTTAAAATTATCATTTTTCCTGTAACCAAATCTTAATGGCTGCTGAAAGATGGAGACATCACTACTAATGTGGGAAAACATGTGCCACACTTCATTTAAGCCCCTTTGTATCCATTGTACACTCTTATGATAGGTCAACATTAAACGGGGTATATTATTATCTGTACTTTTAATAAGAGATCTAATGGGGACAGTCATAGTTTGTACATTCACACCTACGTTGTATGCCAACAATGGCTTATATTGAATGTTTCTTTTTCTCAGAACCTCACGCTTGATGTTCCTAATCAATGATCGTGGGTAGCCTCTGTCCCTGAAAAATCTTTGTATTAGGTCCATTTCTTTACTACATAAATCATCATTACTTGTCATACGTGAGGCCCTGATCATCTGTCCTTTAACTATATTTTTTCTAAGGTATAAAGGGTGGTCACTCTCGAAATGGACATAGGAGTTAGAAAAACATTCTTTTCTAAAAACTGTGGACTCGTACCTATTGCTTCCTATATTCTTTGTGATAGTCACATCCAAGTAATCTATATGGTCTGTGTTGTATTGAAAGGTAAATTCCAAAAAGGAGGTGGTTGTATGTAAATAATCAATAAAACTTTCCACCTCCTCAATCGTCCCATTCCAAACCATAAAAATATCGTCCAGGAACCTAAAATATGTAATGACATTTTTCCAAAAGTCCGATTTAAAAACATATTCAAGTTCCCAGAATAACATAATGATGTTGGCATAGGTTGGGGCACAGGCTGAACCCATGGCCACCCCGCCTAATTGATGATATATATCCCCTTGAAAAAATAAAAAGTTATTTTTCAGTACCAATTCCATGTTTTCTAGGATTAACCTGAAGTCGGTTGCATTGAATAAGTTAAATTCAACCAACATATGTTCGAACCAGGATAACCCTATATCGTGTGGTATAACGGAGAATAAGTCGCGAACATCAATGGTTACAAAAATATAATTCTCATCAAAGGGGACTTTGTTAAATTTTGTAAGGAAATCCCATGAGTCAATGAGTATGTGCTTATAATTTGAATGAAAATTCTTCAATTTCATGTCAACAAAGATAGCAAGAGGTTGTGTTTTGGAACATTGCGAGGTCACGATCGGCCTAAAAGGGGGGTTTTGAATATCCTTATGGATTTTCGGAATTCCGAATATTTCTGGAATCACCGGTTTATGGACTTTAAAATAATTATATAGGTCCAGATCTATAAGCCCCTGTAAAAGATTGTCGTCCAACCAGTAGTCAATTTTGTTGTAACTGATGTTCATTTCATTCCTAGACGCTATTCGGTACCTGTCCCCTTTATTTAGGATGTCAAGCATTTTCTGAGTGTAATCCCACAAATCCATCAGGACTACACCACCCCCCTTATCGGGCTTCATAATTCTTATTTTGTTATTGCCCTGTAATTCCTTTAAGATACTATTCTCCACACTTGTTAAATTACTGTAGTCCTGAATCCCTTGATCATCCTTATAGCCCTGTCTAATCATGTATAGTACATGAGTCTCAAAACTGGCTATATCCCGTTGTAAAGGGGGATTGAACACACTCTTCCTTTTAAAAATATTCGTCTCTGTATTGACCCGTTGTCCTAATGTGTGTTTTAAATGCAATTTTCTTGTGAATAATTTTATATCCAACAATACTTTCTCTACACTGGGTTTTTTGATTGGAATAAATGAAAAACCTTTTGTAAATAACCCAAAAAAATCTTCGGTAACTTCAACATCAGTAAAATTATAAATATAGAAGTTACCGTTCACATGAATCTTGCATTTCATAGACAGGGTATTGTACTCACTTACACTATTCATCTCTAGAGGCTCACATGAATTCAAAACTGTGAATCCATTATTAGGAATCACATTCTCACTTTGTTCGTCCAGAAAGTCATCATTATCTAAGATAGTGGGAACAAGTAAATCCGGGCTGACCCCTACCTGTAATTGTTCATCCCCCGTTTTTTCTGGTGGAAATTCGCAGCTGTATCTGCATAAGTGGGGGGTGGGTGTTGTTTTTTCAACCTCTCCGATCTCCTCACCCCATCTCCCCCTTCCCCTAAAGGGGATGTACATTCTAACTCTGGTTCAATCACATAATCACCCTCAACAAAATCCTCGTCAGTGAGATGAGGAAACTGATAGTTTGGCCTTCTCACCTGGCCATAACTTCTGTGTCCATAATGTGAATCAGATTCATATCTCCTGTCTGCCCCATTAAATCCATTACCAGAAAAATATTTCTTCCTATTAAACTTCATCGGATTTACATATGCTTTACCCTCCCTATAATCATGAATGTCCCGTTCTATTTTTCCTAACTTCCGTTTGTGGTTTTTAGTTATATTAACATCCACATCCTGAAGCACTTTGCAGTACATATCTTTATATTCCTGTATTGTGAAAACTAAGTCATTGGAAATGTCCAACTGCAGCTTATCAATACGTAATTTGCTATCTTTAATTAGTACAGCATTACTCTCTATCATAGCTTTCAAAATCGAAATGCCACACTCATTTAACAGATCAGTTATAACTTTAAATAACTTGTCATTCCCCCGTATGTTATTGGGGTATTTATTCAACCTCAAACCTTTCGGTACTATGTTTTTTTCCACACATTGTGTTAAGTACCAATTATCTAAACATAGATTTTTATATTTAGATAACTCAGTTTCTAATATTTTACATTTGTCCTTGTAATTGTAATAGGTCGTACCAGTTCTATCATTGTCCTGCTCGTGCACCGTCACAGAGAAAGATTTGTCCAACCAGGTCGAAAAGGAAATGTTCCTGTAAGCATCCAAGGGTTGATGTTTACCCGGGCCTTTAGGTTTCAATGTTCCACAACTGACAACAGCATTCGGGCGTGCATCCGAACCGTTACTGGTACTAAATCCGCCATCTTCACCTTCTGTGTACGTCCGTGACGTCGTCACTGGTCTCCGACTCTCCCTGGGACTTCTTTGGGCACACGGGATGGTTTCACTGGTGTTCGTTGGACTGCCTGAGTCCACATCACCTTGTGAATAGTTATGAATGAGTCTAAGTAGCTGACTAAGTAAAGAATTCTCATTTTCCATTTAGGATCCCTCGTAGAATGCTAGCGGTAGCACAAAATAACCAACGTCACCTTCTCTCCTCAAACAAGAAATAGATCACTGGAATAAACACACCTCCGCAAGCATATACAATGAAGGGTCTCCTCCAAAATACTGGTCGCTCCACAAAAAATACTGTTTCACGAATAAAATTGAATGAATTTATTAAAACACCAAACGAAGAACAAACACAGTGGGATTGAGCGCGCTTTCATCTATCACATCCAGACTTCATCAGAATCCATAGCATAACTAATTAACTATCCTTAAATACTTTTCCACTCAATTGAATAATTGATAAAATGTGTGTCCAGTTATACAAATATTATTTTCTAGAGTGTTATACAGCAATTTTATTAATCAACATAAATATAAATCATAAATAGATAAATATATGTTACTCAGTTATGAAAATATTAAATTTTATGTATAGTAAAAACTGTATATGTTAAAAATTCCACATTTAAAATAAAATAAATATTACAATAGTACATAAACACTAAATATCCAGTAACTATTATATTGTAATTACTATGTTATAAACACATCTTATAATGGTATCCGTGTATACAAACTCCGGAAATCTTCCTAATTTCCACATTAATTATTATAAATTATTATAAGGACAAAAAATAAAAAATAAGAATAAAAACAAACAATTAATATATACCAGAAGAAATCCTATATATTGCTAGTGGTAAAAATGTGTTGTCTAACTACCTTGACAGCTGTTATTATTAAATTTAATTCATTTAATACAGGGCAATAACAAAATAAGAATTATGAAGCCCGATAAGGGGGGTGGTGTAGTCCTGATGGATTTGTGGGATTACACTCAGAAAATGCTTGACATCCTAAATAAAGGGGACAGGTACCGAATAGCGTCTAGGAATGAAATGAACATCAGTTACAACAAAATTGACTACTGGTTGGACGACAATCTTTTACAGGGGCTTATAGATCTGGACCTATATAATTATTTTAAAGTCCATAAACCGGTGATTCCAGAAATATTCGGAATTCCGAAAATCCATAAGGATATTCAAACCCCCCTTTTAGGCCGATCGTGACCTCGCAATGTTCCAAAACACAACCTCTTGCTATCTTTGTTGACATGAAATTGAAGAATTTTCATTTAAATTATAAGCACATACTCATTGACTCATGGGATTTCCTTACAAAATTTAACAAAGTCCCCTTTGATGAGAATTATATTTTTGTAACCATTGATGTTCGCGACTTATTCTCCGTTATACCACACGATATAGGGTTATCCTGGTTCGAACACATGTTGGTTGAATTTAACTTACTCAATGCAACCGACTTCAGGTTAATCCTAGAAAACATGGAATTGGTACTGAAAAATAACTTTTTATTTTTTCAAGGGGATATATATCATCAATTAGGCGGGGTGGCCATGGGTTCAGCCTGTGCCCCGACCTATGCCAACATCATTATGTTATTCTGGGAACTTGAATATGTTTTTAAATCGGACTTTTGGAAAAATGTCATTACATATTTTAGGTTCCTGGACGATATTTTTATGGTTTGGAATGGGACGATTGAGGAGGTGGAAAGTTTTATTGATTATTTACATACAACCACCTCCTTTTTGGAATTTACCTTTCAATACAACACAGACCATATAGATTACTTGGATGTGACTATCACAAAGAATATAGGAAGCAATAGGTACGAGTCCACAGTTTTTAGAAAAGAATGTTTTTCTAACTCCTATGTCCATTTCGAGAGTGACCACCCTTTATACCTTAGAAAAAATATAGTTAAAGGACAGATGATCAGGGCCTCACGTATGACAAGTAATGATGATTTATGTAGTAAAGAAATGGACCTAATACAAAGATTTTTCAGGGACAGAGGCTACCCACGATCATTGATTAGGAACATCAAGCGTGAGGTTCTGAGAAAAAGAAACATTCAATATAAGCCATTGTTGGCATACAACGTAGGTGTGAATGTACAAACTATGACTGTCCCCATTAGATCTCTTATTAAAAGTACAGATAATAATAATATACCCCGTTTAATGTTGACCTATCATAAGAGTGTACAATGGATACAAAGGGGCTTAAATGAAGTGTGGCACATGTTTTCCCACATTAGTAGTGATGTCTCCATCTTTCAGCAGCCATTAAGATTTGGTTACAGGAAAAATGATAATTTTAAAAATTTATTTGAGAGAAAGAGAATTTCCCATGGATGTGATACACAGAGAAAGATGGGGACCCATAAGTGTGGTAGATGTGGTCAATGTACTTTTATACTGGGGGAAAAAATTCTTTGGCTCAGTAAATTGAATCTGAAAATAAAAAGTAAGGGCTATCACACTTGTAATACAAAAGGGGTGATTTATTTGGTCTTATGTTCTACCTGTGGAAATTATTACATTGGCAAAACCGAGCGCAAACTAAAACAAAGGGTGTATGAACACATGAGAGACATAAATATTAGGAATATCAACAATGCCCTTTACAGACACACAGGGACGTGTGAAAATACCAATTTCAAGTTTTGGGTATTGGAGGAGGTTAAAAGGAATGAAAGGGGTGGTGACTGGGAATCGTTACTCGAATACAGGGAAATGATTTGGCAGCTCAGGCTGGATGCCTGTGGCCCACATGGAATGAATGACCATCTTTCCATCAAACCAGCCCTTAAAATTTTATCCAATAACCCAAAACTGAATTAAATTTAATAATAACAGCTGTCAAGGTAGTTAGACAACACATTTTTACCACTAGCAATATATAGGATTTCTTCTGGTATATATTAATTGTTTGTTTTTATTCTTATTTTTTATTTTTTGTCTTTATAATAATTTATAATAATTAATGTGGAAATTAGGAAGATTTCCGGAGTTTGTATACACGGATACCATTATAAGAAGTGTTTATAACATAGTAATTACAATATAATAGTTACTGGATATCTAGTGTTTATGTACTATTGTAATATTTATTTTAAATGTGGAATTTTTAACATATACAGTTTTTACTATACATAAAATTTAATATTTTCATAACTGAGTAACATATATTTATCTATTTATGATTTATATTTATGTTGATTAACAAAATTGCTGTATAACACTCTAGAAAATAATATTTGTATAACTGGACACACATTTTATCAATTATTCAATTGAGTGGAAAAGTATTTAAGGATAGTTAATTAGTTATGCTATGGATTCTGATGAAGTCTGGATGTGATAGATGAAAGCGCGCTCAATCCCACTGTGTTTGTTCTTCGTTTGGTGTTTTAATAAATTCATTCAATTTTATTCGTGAAACAGTATTTTTTGTGGAGCGACCAGTATTTTGGAGGAGACCCTTCATTGTATATGCTTGCGGAGGTGTGTTTATTCCAGTGATATATATATATATTACACATACATATACACAAAACATATATTTATATATATATATATATATATATATATATATATATATATATATATATATATATATATATATATCTCGTTTCCAACATTTCTGGAAATCATCATTAACCAAATTACTGGGCAGGCCCCCACCACATCTTCATCAGGTGACATTATTTTAGCCTCCTCTGGTCCACTTTTCAACTACTTCCTAGAAAAATTCTCTCATTCCCCTGCTGCTAGCTCCCCATTCACTATCCTTACACCTCTCACATCTGAATCATCCCCTTACATCCTTACAACTCTAATTCAGAACCATATTAAGCAAACAAATCCAAATCCTCCTTATTAACATCCCCTCTGACGCCCTTACAGGAACAGACAGCATCCATTCATGGTCATCTTCCTTTGCAAAGACTTCCTCGTGCACTCACTACAAATATTAAACATGGATTGTTTTATCAACATCATGCTCAGTCTCTGGAAACTATACTAAATCAAAACCTCAAAGACAGAAAGCAAAAAAAAAAAAAAAAAAAAAAAAAAAAAAACCATACACCAGACATTCACCCCATTTCCATCCTACCTACCACCTCGGTATAACATTTGAAAAAATAATCTGCAACTACATTCAAACATAAAGAGAATCCTCTCTCCCAAACATGGCTTCTGGAATGTTTTGTATACCCTTACTGTTGCTATCCTCCTAAAATTTGAGAAAGAAAATTTTAATAGAGAAGGCTTCATTAACTTTCCAAAAGCCTTTGATCTCATAGACCATTCACTCCTGTTTAATGCACACTCCAGTACAGATACTAGCAGCCAGACCCTGCTATGACTTAAAATCTTACTTTCCAACAGGCAACTATAAGGTTAAAATAGGCAATTCCTTTTCGATTCTGCTGTTCCTTACTCTGGTGTTTCCTAAGGCTACAACCACTCACAAATTATTTTTTCTTTGTTTATCAATACCCTTCCAGCCAACCTTCCACATTTACCCACCATCCTATATGCTGATGACCCATCCCACCCATTCTGTTATCAAAAAACTACTATAAGATGACATGTCTGAACTATCCATCTGGCTAACTCAGAAAAAAAAAAAACACTCTTACATTCCAAAAGAACTAAAACAATGCAATTCAGAACAAAACCCAAGCTCTCGAAGGCTTTCAAGAACTGGCAAATATTGCTCACTAAACAAACGCCCTTTGAAACCACTACCTACTTCCATTATCCAAGGGTATGGCAAGATCAACAGCTCAACATTCAATGCCATGTACAATTAACCAAAGCAAAAAAACAAACTGTTAGGTAAAGAAGTACTTCTAACTCAAATATGGACTACTCCTGATAGCCTCAAAGAACAAAAATGTCGCCAACTTGCAAATGTCAGTAAGCAATATCTGCAAATTTATTAAACATTCAGGACACACCAGCACTGACAAGTTCTTACAAAAATCACACTGATTACCCATTCGGAGGGTAAACTCTTACGGGGATCCCTCCTTTTCAAACTTATTAGCCTTCAATCATTTGCTTTCTGTTGCCAGCCATATATTTCCAAGGACCACAAACTACAATATAAGATTTCTTCCTCTGAACCTAGCCTCCCTTTGGTAACCCCAAAAAAGAAAACAAAAGTTACATACTCACCATAATGTTCCATCTGTGTTGTCCATTTGCATTCTTCCTCAGCAGTTGGGTTCAGATATGATCCTCTGGATCCGACTCGGACGCTTCTTCCAGATCGTAGAACACAAACTCTCAAGCACCTCCCTTTACCCATAATGCTTCAGGCACCTAACATTCCTCAGATCTCATTTGCTGCCCATAGATTTACAGAGCACAGGAAAATAAGAAAACAATGGAAGGTGGAGATGGAACAGAGGTTCTTCCAATACCCTTTGATCTTTCCAGGTAAAAAAACAAGAAGGGAATAGGTGGGTAGGAAGTTGTGGAAGAATGAAAATGGATGACACAGATGGAATGTTAACTCATTCACCCTGGAGCAGCTCAGAAAATGCTGACTGCTTACTTCCACCATAGAAACAACAGTGCAACCTGAGCTCATTTTCAGATAATCCATTAGTAGTACCATACAGAAAACAAATGTTCATACCTCTTTAACCATAAGAGCTAGACTAAATGTGTAAATGCAAAAGTTGTTCAGCAGACACTGGCCTTTCCAACAATGTAAATGTTGATATTGCGTATCTAACTCATTATTAAATATTTGCCAAGGAATGATGATATTATGCATATTTTTTACTTTTTTGGTAAAACAAATCACAACATATTGGTGAATGTTACCATGTAGACCCATACAATTTGTAATTAATTTGCTTGTATAAATGTCAGCTTTAAAATGATATCTTAACCATTACTGTGTGATGCTCCTTTACTGAGATATTCACATAAATGATTAATATATTTCTCATAATTGATAAATAAACAAAGCATAATATCTCATCCTCTGTACCAGACAGAGACTAAATATCAGTGTACAAGTTGTATGGCTCAATGTCAGCTTCAAAATGATGCATCTTTGTTGTCACCATGCTCCCTTCCACAGATATGGGCATAATAATGAGAAATATTACAAACGTATAATTTTCATAATCCTACAAGATTAAAACTGCGATATCTGTACAGCATACAGACACATTTATTTTATCATGTTGTAAGGACTAACACTGTCTTCAAAATGAGGTATCACTTGGCACAATTACATGCTCCATAGCAAAGTAATTTACCAAAATATAAAACAAATCATAATTTCCATAACTGAAGTCCTAAACAAAATGTGGTATCTGTACATTTGTCCAGCACACAGACAGTTCTTTTTTCCCATCCTGTAACTATTAATACTGTCTTCAAAATGACGCATCACTTAACCAGTTGACATGTTCCCTGACAAAGTTATTTAGTAAAATATGAAAAAATATAATTCTCATAACCATGGTCCCAAACAAACTCTGATATCTGGACATGTGCAGGGCATACAGATACAGTTATTTTTATATCTTGTAAGTACTAATACTGTCTTCAAAATGAGCTACTACTTAGCATGCTGATGTTCTTTGACAAAGTTATTCACCAAATATGAAACAATATCATAATTCTCATATCCAAAGTCCTAAACAAAATGTGATAGCTGTACATTTGTCCATCATACAGACACAGTTCTTTTTCCATCCTATAACAAATATTGCCTTCAAAATGAGGTATTACTTACCCTAACGAAGTTCCCTGACAATGTTATTTAGCAAAATAGGAAAAGAAATTATACCTCTCGTATCCATACTTGTAACCAAACTGTGATACGTGTACACCATACAGACAACAATCATTTTCCATCTTGTAAGTACTAAAACTGGCTTCAAGATGACAAGTTCCAGACTTTTACAACTAAATATGACAAATATCTCTGTAGCACTCAAACATATGGAGTATCCCACACCTGTGCTTGCAATGTGATAATGACTTTTAGTAACATGAACAGTTACATCTGCCAATGCTTTTACCTGACAAGTGCTAATGACTCAGCGTTATACTGTAGCTGCACCTGCACAACTAATGTGATAATCACCTGCATGTCTTGACTTCAAGATTCTGCATGCTCTTACAAAGGTGATAATTTCTCCACATAACGTTTTGAGCAAACTCATTACATTCATGGTACAAGTATTCTGTAAGACTGGGTCATTACCGTCTGTCAGGAAAAGTCAGGAGTAGTGCTCTAAAGGTTTTATAATAGTTCTGTATTACTTAGCCCTTCCTGTCATCTAAATTCTACACATGACTATTCTTAAAGATAGAGCGCACACACTGTTCTACAAGGAGAAAGTCCCAAAGTCTGTGGTTAGACAAGCTACCCCTGGCATTATACACAAAAGAAGTCCTGAAGCAGGATCTTATGACCGCAGGACGTACATTATTTTAAACCTTGAACCTGATCTGCCATGTAGATGGCAATATTATCAGTCACACAAAATGGGTTGACATATCTAAGTGAAGCAGTATTAAAACCAGCAAACTAAACATGAAACAATTTAGTAACAAGATACTATCTATACTAAAAATGAACTGAGGTTGGTAGAATAAACAAGGGATAACTGTGTGTACATATATCTGTTCATATTATAAAGTTATCTTCCTTACTTGCAGCTAAAAAGACAGTTTTAACCTACTACCTTTTTGAAGAAGCTCGTATCTTGCGAGTGAAAGCGCTTAACTGTTTTCGTTGAGTTGTTCCTTGTATATTAAATTCAGTTTTTTATACTCGCTTGGAGTTCTTACTGACCAGACTGGCGTCTCATGACACACAGGAGTACAGCGTTCTTTATCGAGTCTATCAGATCCCTCAAACACAACCCTGATAGGTTGGCAAACAAGATGAGCGGTATTACTGGTAGGGGAGGAGTGAGAGCCCTAGTTAACCCAAAGGATGAATGGGGGCGGCATCAGATCTACTATTATGAACTTAATGTATCTGGTGGACCTACACATATACATACATATTCCTATATATCTATACACACACACCTCAGTATAGCAAAAGATGAAGTCTTATTAAAAAGGGTAGGAAGTGTGGTGTTAATACAATTAATATAAAAATAAAACTACCATTAATCCGCTGCATATTAATGTACATTATAATGTGCACTCCCTACAAAAATAAAATTGCGCACATTTGCATACTTATTCTGCATTTTACTTTATAGGTGTACTGCTTATCACAGAGCCCAAACCTTGGCTGACAAGGGTCAATGGACCAGTTCAGCCCCCTTACCAACTAAACAGGAAAACAAACACAAAAGGACAATCACAGAATTATATTTCAAAACTATGAGCTGCTTTTGTGCCTACCTGCAGCACCATGTGTCTTCACAATACCAGCAGAGAGTTAAGCAATTATACAAGTAATCTTCATGGGGGTGCACGAATAGAAAGATGAACAAACCGTTAAGCGGCTCCCTAAAAATATTAACTCCGCTCAATAAGCTCTTAAGTATAGCATATGCATTATCAAATTAGAAAAAAAAAAACCTCTTTAGTAAAATTAGACATTCAACCCTATAATCAAATTACAGAAATGTATTATCCACTCACTTTCCGAAGAAAAGTCACATCACACCCAAATCTGCAAGTATGCAAGCATTTTTAACATAAAAAAGAATATAGCTTTGGTGACTGCATTATATCACAAGCAACAGAAAAATGCATACCGCAAAACAAAGGCGTAATCACAGTTTCTAATCCACACCACGCAAACACACATCTACATCCACTCTCCTTACAATAAATCAAGCAACTTAAAAAGAAGGGAACAAGACAAATTAATAACCGGGCCACCTCATGGATAAAATAAATTAAATCAAGAGGTATCCTTGACTCCAAAACCCAATAGTGGCTACCATTGCAAAAAATAATTTTAATTAAATCCCCAGAAGCATCAACATAATTTTAAAATGTCGACCATCTTTTAGCATGTTATGCTTTATATACAACTCAAAACTATACTGTATTATAAATACTAATGTACAAAACTACAGCATTCTGTTAGCTGGCTGATTTCGTGAAATGCACTGTTAAATTCTCTTTTTTAACTATAGATTTTAAAGAACCAAAAGGAGAATAACCTGAGTCCATCTAAAACAAAACCCCATTCATACACTCCCTATAGTCTGGCTTATATACTAGTCATTAAATTTTAAGCACTATTTCATAAGGCCATCTCTGATGTGAATCAAAAGCTTCATTTCCTCTGTTTCAGCTACAGCATACTCAAAATGTACCAGTTTCTATACAGCATGGTAACTTTTAATATTTTTCTCTTACCTTCCAAGAGTCGCTGGATAATACTATATTTAGCTTATCGATATCTGCCATTACAAGCCACAGAGCAGGTCATATAGAATGGGAAAGCACGACCCATTAACTCAGTGGCAGCTTCTGCCTGCTTTAGAATAGTATTTTTTCGCAAGTGGCGGTTTGCCATGGAATAATCTGATTGGCTGTCACCACTTGCTCCTTGCAATGCATAGAGAATTGGCTTACTAAGATTACTTGCATATACAGCAGATTTTCTCCAAAAAGCTACATATGAACATCATGCAACTCCACAATGAAAAGTAAGTTGAGAAAGTTTGAGAAAGTACACGAAAGAGTTCAGGTGCTTTTTCAACTTATTGTTTTACAGTGGAGCGACTTAAAAGTTAGATGTGCTTGTGGAAGGGACTTGGCTGTAACTGCATACAATTACTATCTTCTCAAAGCGAGCTCGGAGGTAAGCACAGAGTTAAAATGAGTGCATAACTTTATTAGATACGGTCATTTTCATTTTTTTCTCAACAGTTGGTACAGAATTCCCAGCTACCTAAATCCCAGGAGGACTCTAAGGAAGGATATTCCGGAGCACAGCTGAGCCAAAGAATGCTCTTCCCCCTAGAGTCCATATTCAATTTGTAATGAGCAATAAAGGTATGAGGATTAGCTCAAGTTGCAGCTGCACAAGTTTCCTCCAAGGAAGTTCTAGACAAAAACGTTGACGGAATCGCTACATACCTAGTGGAATGGGGTCTTGGGAGGCTTTAGTAAAGGCAAACTTTTTCATAACAAAGGTAATACACCTCAGTCAACCATTTTGCCAAAGTCACTTTAGATACTGGTTTGTCTAGTTTTGAATCAGAAAAAGGAAAACAATTGTTCAGATTTTCTCAAATCTTTGGTTCTGTGTAGGTAGAAATGTAACTGTCTGTAGAGATCCAAAAGATGTAACATATATTATCCTTTGAAAAGGTAGGAAATGAGGTTGATGACTTGATTAATATTATATTCTGTCACCACCTTTGGTTAAAAGGAAGGATTGGTCCATAAAGAAATTCTATCTTTTCGAAAAATTAAATGAGTTTAAGAAGACAGTGTTTGAAGTTCAGCCACTCTTCTGGCAGAAGTGACAGCAACTAGGAAAACAGTTTTCCAGGTCAAAAACTTCAGATCAGGCTTAGCTGATGGTTCAAAGGGGGGGGGGGGGTCAAGGCCTGAAGAAAGTACAGTTGTGTACACTTATCATAAATGTAGATGTTAGAGTGCATTCACTGTTGCAATCATTACATTTGGGTAATCTGCTGGCAGGTTGCCCTCAGTCGGCCTGATTAACAAAGTCTTGGGTCCTGCGTCGGTTGCTGTCCCTTCTTCCATGACGTCAGGTTGTCAGGGGTATAAAACATGCAGCAGATGCCATTACATCAGTTTTTCTTGCCCCAGATGTCAGGTGCCCCCCAAATGGGGAGCAAATAAAATTAAAAACAAAAAAAATATATACCTCCAGCCAAAAGCAAATACACCAAAAGAGCTTTTAAGCATAGTAAAAGAAAGTAGAGGTATAGCTAGAGAAAAATAGGGGGCTGGAGGGAGGGTAACCAGGACTGCAACTGTGAATACACTCAAACATCTACATTTATGGTAAGTGTACACAACTGTACTATGCTCTTCGTGTTTCACTGTTGCAGTCATTACATTTGGGTAGATTCCCAAAGCTATGGTTGGGAGGAAGAAATTATACAGCATTAGGACCAGCTATAAGGCCCTGCAGGACAGCAGTGGCAAAGACAGCTCTGGATTTAGAGAAAAGTGGTAAATGGTAATGTTTGGTAAAAGTATGAACTGAGCTCCAGGTAGCAGCTTCTAGAATGTCCCTGGTAGGAACACCTCTGAGAAAGGCTGTTGAAGTAGTTGTAGCCCTGGTGGAATGGAATCTGATCTACTGGGGGATAGTTTTTCCATGGTGGTTATAGCAGAAACCAATACAATGGCTTATCCATTTGGAAATGGTTTGCTTTGAAATAGCCTTTCCCTCTGCCCCTGCTGCAAATGCTACCAGCAGTTCAGATTGTCTTTGAGATTTAGTCCTGTTTAAGTAAAATCTAAGTTGTCTGTGTACATCCAATGAATGCAGAATCCGCTCCCCCTTGTTCTGTGGATTGGGAAAGAAAGTTGGCAAATGAATTGTCTTAAGAGCCACACTGGATTCTACCTTAGGCATGAAGGATGGGTTGGTCCGGAGAGATACCCTGTCTGCATGAAAAATGATGAAAGGCTCCACTGCCATAAGTGCCTGTAATTCGGAAATCCTTCTAGCTGAAGTGACTGCTAAAAGGAAAGCGGTTTTCCAGGAGAGAAATTTTAAGTCTGCAGTAGCAGCTGGCTCGAAAGGAGGGAGAGCGAGTTCCTCCAATACAAAATTAAGGTCCCAGGCAGGGGTTGGAGCTCTCCTGGGTGGTCTTAAGTTTTTGGCCCCTCTGAGATACTGCTTTAGCAGATGATGAGAGAAGAGCGGAGGTTCTGTGTTGTAATGAGCTGAAATGGCCGAGGCATGGATTTCTATGGAAGAAAAGGACATGTCCTTGTGAAGCATCTCAGTTAAATATTGCAAAATCTGAGGAATGTTGGGCACTGCTGTGCTTAACCCTTGAGATTGATTCCAGGCACAGAATCTGTTCCATTTGTCAGGATAAGATTTTCTAGTATTAGGTCTTCTCGCCTCCAAAATTACATCCATCACAGGTTTGCTGAGGGATGCTAAGGGTGAATTTAGGTGATTAGCCACGCTGCAAGATTCAAAGTTTGGAGCGGAGTGTGCAGAGCTTGGTTGTTCTGCTGAGACAGTAAGTACAGTGTCCGAGGCAGGTGCCACGGTGGAAGGTGCGACACACTGCTCAGGAGTGGGTACCAGTGTTGGCGAGGCCAGTCTGGAGCAATCAAAATCATTTTTGGTTTCCTGTTTGACTTTTAGTAGAACTTTGGAGAGCAGAGGCAGAGGGGGAAAGACAAACTGACAGTTTTTTCCAGCTGAAGGACAGAGCATCCACTATCCAGGCTTTTTTGTGATGAGTTCTTGCACAAAATTTGCCCAACTGATAGTTCTGGGGTGAGGCAAAAAGATTATGTCTGGGCTCCCCCATTTGCGTGTCAACATGTTGAAAATTCGTGGTTCCAGTTTCCATTCGTGTGGGTCCATGAGATTTCTGCTTAGTTCGTCTGCCAGAGTATTCAGCTTTCCTGGCTGGAATTGAGTTTGTAGTTGTACTGGATAGCTCAAGGCCATGTTCCACAATTCCATGGCTAGTCTGCAGAGGGGGTAGGAGTGTGAACTCCCTGCTTGTTTATGTACCATATAACTGTGGTGTTGTCCGTCTTTATCAGTAATTGTCCTGGATGAAGGTAGTCCTTGAAAGCTGTCAGTACATTTGCACAGCTAGCATTTCCTTTTGATTTATGTGAAGGTGCATTTGATTTGGGCTTCATTTTCCCTGAATGCACTTCCCTGTCAGATGAGCACCCAATGCATAGTCTGATGAGTCGGTAGTTAGGGTTTGGGCAGCAGGGGGTGGTGTGAATGGCAGTCCCTTGTTCTGGTGGCAGGCCTCTGTCCACCATAGGAACTCTAGGCGCAGGCAAGGTATGATAGGAACAAGAAGTTATGTACTCACCATAACGTTCGATTTATGTAGTCCATCTTGCCTCACATTCTTACCCGTGGGTTCGGAGCTGAATGTCCGCTCCAACCCGGCCATACTTTTTTAACTCTAAGTCTTTCTATTGGCTGGACTAAGATGGTATCCCATGCTGCACTGCTCTCTATCCCCAGATCTAGTTTGCTGCGAGCACCAGCACTCATTCTCCATACATAACACCTAAGGAAAGGAAAAACAAACCAAGAATGAAGGGAGCTCCGAAACCAGACCTAACCTCCAGATCCTCCAGGATGGGGTAAGGAGGGGGGGGGGGTAAGTAAGAATGTGAGGCGAGATGGACTACATACAGCGAACATTATGGTGAGTACATAACTTATTGATGTTATGTAGTCCAATCTCGCCTACATTCTTACCCGTGGGACAGCGTCCCCAGCACCTAAATCCTGGGTGGCTCAGTGGAAAATACTCCTGAGCACTGTGGAACCAAAGGAAGATCTGCCCCTAGATACCACATCGAATTTGTAATGAGTAACAAAGGTATGAGGAGATGCCCAAGTAGCCGCAGCACAAATATCATCCATAGACAATCTGGTCTGAAAAGCTGTAAATGTAGATACAGACCGAGTAGAGTGAGCCTTCACCTGGAACAGTAAACCTTTTCCCCCTGAGGTATAAATGAAAGAAATACAACTGGAAATCCACCTGGACAACGTGACTTTGGACAACGTGACTTTGGAAACAGGAGACCCAATTCTGTTTTCCGAAAATGAAACAAACAACTGATCAGCTTTCTGAGGTCTTTTGTTCTGTGCAAATAAAAACGTAATTGTCTGCACACATCCAACTGATGAAATTCGAATTCTGCCTTGTTTGAGAACTGGGGAAAAAACACTGGCAATTCAATAGATTGGTTAAGGTTACTGACCGACGCTACTTTGGGAAGAAAAGAGGGGTTCGGTCTGAAAGAAACCCTGTCCTTATGAAAAATCAAATAAGGGGGTTTGATAAAGCTTGAAGCTCCGAAATGCATCTGGCTGACGTGATGGCTACCAAAGAGACAATCTTCCAAGTTAAGAATTTTAAATCGCAAGTGGCTGCAGGCTCAAAGGGGGGTGAAGTAAGACCCTGTAGAACAAAGTTCAAGTCCCAAGGCATAACCGGTTCCGATACCGGAGGAC
Source organism: Protopterus annectens (assembly GCF_019279795.1). Taxonomy (NCBI): domain Eukaryota; kingdom Metazoa; phylum Chordata; order Ceratodontiformes; family Protopteridae; genus Protopterus; species Protopterus annectens. Next base: position 354,047,787 of record NC_056735.1, on the reverse strand, counting down.
GAAGTAACAAAGTGCCCTTCAGGAAAGCCTTACAGAGCCTATGTGCCATCAGACTAGGTTTGTCTGCGACATAAAAGGTAGAAATTGCCGCCAATTGGACTTTAATGGTTGCGGCCACTGAACCCTGGTTAAAGAGCATAGACAAGAACTCCAATACAGACGAAATTGGAGCTGTGTAAGGGTCAATCTTTTTGGCATGGGCCCAGATTGAAAACCTCTTCCATTTGCTGTTATAAATCTTCCTGGTGGAGGGCTTATGAGAGGAAGATAAAATATGAACCATCTCCAGCGAAAAATTGATGAAGCCTAACTAATGACGGAAGTGGAGTAGCCAGGCTATCAACCAGAGGGTCTGAAGAGAGGGATGGAGCTGCCCTGACATGTGCGCCAGTAAGTCTGGTTGTAGGTCCAGAATCCAAGGAGTGTCCATGAGATAGGGATGGAGAAAGGGGAACCACATTTGACGAGGCCAGTGAGGGGGCAATCAGAATCATTTTGGTTCCCAAGGATTGCGCTTTCTGAATAACCTTCGACAGCAAGGGGACCAGAGGAAAGGCATATAGTAGACCGGAGGGCCAATCATGGACTAGAACATCCCTGGGTGACTCCCCCTGAGGGGGGGGGGGGGAATCAGTGTGAAGTAGCTGCTGCATTTGGCATTGAGGGGGCTGGCAAAAAGGTCACAGCAAGGCTGACCCCACCTGCGGAAGATCTGCTCCACAACTTGACAGTTCAGGGACCACTCGTAAGGCATCAGAATAGCTCTGCTTAGCCTGTCTGCGATCACACTGGACTTCCCCGGAATGTGCGTTGCCACCAGGAAACGTTGGGAAGACACTGCCCGCTGCCACACTCACATGGCCTCTCTGCAAAGGGGATAAGACTTGGTTCCTCCCTGCTTGTTCAGATACCACACCACTGACATATTGTTTGAGTGGATTGCAATAGTCAGGAGAGGAAGAAAACTCTGAAGTGCTTGCAACACTAGTAGCACAGCTCTCATCTCCAGGACACCGATATGCAGATGCATCTCGTGCTCTTGCCATGTGCCTTGGACTGTCCTGCCTAGATAATGCCCCCCCCCATCTGGGAGGCATCCGTGGTCACTGTGGCAACCGGGGGAGCAGGAACGAAAGGCTTTCCCGCATTCAGGTTGTCGGTGCAAAGCCACCAACTGAGCTCCTGTTTGCACCTGTGAGTAGAATAGAGTGAGAAAGTGGAAGATGTTTAAGAGACCACTCGTCGAAGAGTAGCCACAGTAGGAGCCTCATATGTAACCTTGCCAGAGGGACTAAGATAATCATAGCAACCATTGTCCCCAACAACTGGAGGGCCCATCTTGCCTTCGCTCTTCTCAGAGGAAGTAAGGCGTAAACCTGTTGTTGTAAGACTCTGATTCTTTCCTGTGGTAGAAACGCTCGCATGAGGACGGTGTCTAATTCGGCGCCTATAAAAACGACATGCTGTGAGGGCAAAAGGCAGATTTTTCCTAGTTCAACGTGATGCCCAACTGTTGACATAGGTTATAGTAGAGTCCCTGGTCTGAAGTAGTAGATGCCTGGTGGTGGCAGTAAGGAGCCAGTCGTCCAGATACGGAAACACTTGGAATCCTTGACGTCTCAAGTGAGCAGTCACCACTGCCATGCATTTGGTAAACACCCTGGGGGCTATGGTGAGACCAAAGGGCAAGGCTCGAAACTGAAAGTGACTGGCTCCCAGCCAGAAGCGTAGGTGACTTCTGGATGCCCTATCAATCTTTATGTGGTAGTAAGTATCCTTGAGGTCGATGGAGCACATCCACACTTCTTTTCCCAACAATGGGAGAACAGACTGCAATGTGACCATTTGGAACTTGGACTTTTGCACATGGGTGTTCAATTGGCTGAGATCCAATATGGGTCTCGGGCCCCTGTCCTTTTCGGTACCAAAAATAATCTGGAGTAAGTCCCTAATCCGATCTGGTCTGAGGGGACATGTTGGATGGCTCCTTTTTCTAGCAGCTTTGAAACTTCTGAAGCTGCGTAATCCCTTTCACTGGGTGGAACATCCGGGATTTTCTTGATTGGAGGGGGATTTGACGAGAAGAGAATGACATATCCTCCAGAAATTATTCGTAGAACCCATTGGTCCTGGGTGATATCTTGCCAGGCCTCTGGGTATAATGACATTCGACCCCCAACTGGCTCCGAAAACACACAGTCGGTCCTCCCATCAGGAGCGGCGGTAGGGAGTACCCCAAAAGGAATCACGGTCTCCCGAGTTGCGAGGGCCTCTTCTGCTCCTAGGGTGGCGTCTCCCTGAATAACCATCCCCTCCCTCTGGGGGGGCTCACCTTGTGCACCGGGAAAAAACCTCCGATTTCTTTGAACCACATTTTGCCACCCCTCTGGGCCTTGGGATAAGGCCTAGAGGGAAGGGAAAAATGGACTCCTATGGCAGACAGAGATTTTCCCTCCTGCTCGCACCTAGTGAGAGTGTCTTTCACCTTGGTTCCGAACAAAGAGGTACCATCAAACGGGGTGTCAGTGAATGAAGACTTGAAGGCCTCCGCGAAATGACAAAGGCGCATCCAGGCCTGTCTCCTAAGAGCAACTCCTGAACTTGCTGACCTACTCGCTCCCTCGGCTGCATAGGAGATTAGCCTCATGGAGGAGTTTGCAATGGAATTGAGGGTAGACATCTGAGCATTGACCGTCTGGACCACCGCATCAGAAACATTACCCGTGAGAGTATCTCCAAGCTCCTTGAGGAGATCTCCCTGGAGCCGTGTAAAGTGTGATAAGTAATTCAGTGACCGTAAGGTAAAGGTCGCTGAAGAAAATGTACGCTTCCCGTAATGGTCCATAGTCCTAGACTCCTTTGTTAGGGGGCTGGACGGTGGAAGAAGTCTCAGCTAATTCCTTCTGGGTGGCAGCTGCCACCAACATGGCATCCACAGGGACTCCCTTGGACAGAAAATCCTTATCAGGAGGAGCAGACAAAAATTTATTGGGTCTCCTGGGGACTGGTTCCACAGAGTCGGGGGTTTCCCACACCCTTCAACAAACCAAATCCAGAAGCTCGAAGGGTGGAGATACCCAGGAGGCGGAGGGCTGAGCACCAAAGGCCTTCAGGAAGACAGACTCCTCCTCAGAGGGGGCTTTGGATGGCCCACCTCTTTGCTTCAAAATCTCTAGGATGTCAGAGAAAGAAACATACTCAGAGGATGACTTAGAGGACCCCTCAGATTCCTCGAGGTCGGTGTCTGATGTGAGAGACTCATCCTGGGAATCTATGTGCTTCCTCTTGCACGTCTTCTTTCTGGGTGGCTCCTCAGGCAAAAACTCTGAACGACCCTCAGAAATATGGGGACCACTCGTGGGAGTACCCTGAGGCCTTGGGGCTCTGCTGTCCAGAGATAGATGGCGATCAGAGATCTGCACCGGTGTCGTAGGGGACAGAGTGACCGACCCGTATGATGCCACTGATGACCTGGCCAGCATGCTCCACATGGCCTCGAAGGCTGGTCCTCCCGGATCCGAAGAACGACCAGCCTCCGAAGCAAAGACAGGAGTCAGGCTTCCCCAGGCCGAAACGCCGAGAGGGAGACTAAGAGCCGGGAGGTGTCCCGAAGCCTCTCCCTCAGGTCCGACCAAAGAATCCTGAGTCCTGAACCCCATGGATGGTGCCGATGGGGTCGGAGCTGACGTCGAAACCGATAAGCCAGGTGGGGCTGTCGGAACCGACTTAGGGACATCACATGGAGCCGAGCACTCTGGCTCCGAAGGCCGAGATGTGCTCGGAGGGGGCAGTATCGATGCAGGTTGAGGGACTGGCTCCGGAGCTGACTGGGTCAGAGCAGAGAAAAATTTTGCCAGTACCGGTGACTGAAGAAGTCTCTGCACCACTCTATCAACTTCCACATCTGATAAGGTCCTGGAAGATTTGAAGGATAGAGAAGGAGATGGACACCTCCTCTCTGAAGGGGATCTGCGAGGAGGGGATACTGGCCTAATGCTAGGCAATCGGCTCCGAACAGGTTCCAAGAAGATTGGAGCCGAAGCAGATTCCATAACCACGGACGCTTCCTGCGGCCCCGAGGACAATGGAGCCAAGGATGTCAATGCAGATTTTGCCATTTTCTCTGGTGGCTTCGAGGAGACTGATGGAGCCAGAGATCGCTTTTTTGCTTTTGAGGATTTTGCTTTAGAGCTGGAAGCACTCTCCAGACCCTCCTCGAAGGAGGGTTTCAGAAGTTCCTTCAAAATCAATTTATTCTTCCTTTCCTGAAGAACACGCGGACTAAAGACATGACAGAAACTGCACGATTCCTGGAGATGAATCGTTCCCAGACAGTACACACAGTGTCCATCGGTAATGGACATTTTATAACTGCACCTACAGCACTTCTTGAAGCCCGAGGGCTTATGCTCCTTAGTATCTTTGGACACAGTTAACCAACAACAAGTAATTAACTGAAAAAAATCGACCAACGGTCAAACAGTCACAAGGCGGGAACAAGCAAACAGACCACAAAGATCTCAAAGTCAAACGATCCACAGACACAAATACAAGGGGGGAGGGGGGACTAATTCCTCTAATTTAAATGGTTTTAGTTCCGGGAAAATTTTAGCACACAAGGAAAGTAAGGGCACATTCTAGGTCCTCTAACTGAAATGGGCCTAGCCCATTGGAAACCGCTAGTGGGATACCACAGAATAAACAATCAAGAAACACACAACTTTTCCACAATACAGACAAGAACACACACACTAGCTATTAAAATAGCTTTTTTTGCAAAAAACTTCTCTGATATAAGAAAAAGGGTACTTGGCCACAGCCAAGAGTGAGACCACATCCGAGCTACACGAGCGGCAAACCAGATCTGGGGATAGAGAGCAGTGCAGCATGGGATACCATCTTAGCCCAGCTAACAGAAAGACTTCGAGCTAAAAAAGTATGGCCGAGTTGGAGCCGAACCCATGGGTAAGAATGTAGGTGAGATTGGACTACATAACATTCATTGTTTCCAGGCTGTGACAATGCTGACTCCATAGACTTTTTAAATACTACTGAAGTTTCCTCATATGCAGTCTTGCATATGGAATTAGAAGAATGCAGGAGGCCATGAACCCCAAGGCTTGCAATATTTGCCTTGCAGAAAGCAGGGTTTGTGGCCACCTGTTTGAAGCAAGTCACCAAATGAATTTGCTTTTCTGGCGTAAGGAAAGCCATCTGGGCAGTTGTATTCAAGCTTGCACCGAGGAATGTAGTTTTCTGAGAGGGTACCAGTTGTGATTTCTTTTCGTTTATAGTGTAACCTAGACAAGTTAGAACTAGAACCCTTTTTACAAACGCCAGATGTTTTAGAAGAATGTCCTTGTTTTCTGCCTGAATTAGATAATCCTCCAGGTATGGATATATTTGAATATTTCTTTGCCTGCAAAATGCAATTACTGGAGCCAGGCACTTTGTAAAGACCCTGGGCACAGTAGATAAGCCAAAGGGCAGTGCAGAGAACTGGTAATGCAAGTAGCCTGCTTTGAAGCGGAGGTATCTTCTGCAAGATTCCCTGATTGGGATATGCATGCAAGCCTCTTAAATCTAGAGTTGTCAACCAGGCATCTTTGCCTAGCATAGGAAGTAACTGGTGAAGAGTCAGCATCTTGAATTTTGGAATGTCCAGAAAGGTGTTTAGAGTAGATAAGTCCAGAATTGGACGCCAAGATTGGTCTTTTCTGGGTACCAGGAAAAGTCTTGAATAGAAACCTTGTCCCTTTTCCTCTTCTGGTACTAGCTGAATAGCCCCAATGCTCATGAGGGAAAGTACTTGTTTCTGGGCCTCTGCCCACTGATTTGGGGGCAGGTCTGGCCATCCGTTTGGAGTTGGCAACGTGTGGAAATGAAATCTGTATCCCTGGGATACTATATTTAAAATCCATTTGTCCTGGGTTATAAGTTGCCAGTTTTTTGCATGAAGAACCAGTTTTCCCCCCAAAGAGGCAGCTAAAAGGTAAGTGCTTGGTAAATGTAGAGGGAAGTCATTGAGACTGCTTACCATAGGGAGGTGTCTTGTTGTTTCCAGATTTGGAAGAGGAGGCACCCCATTGCTTTGTTCTGAAAGTCCCTTGGGACTGAAACCTGGTGCCTTTGGAATGTCTGGGTTTGACTTGAGTGGCTCTCGAAGGAACTGGAAAGGACCAGTTCTTAGTAGGCCAGTGCCTACTAAATTTTGGAGGTTGCACTTGTAAGAAATCTTTTACAATTTGCATAGATTTAGCTTCATCTTCCACCTTTTTTAGAACTTCTTCTGCCTTATTACCAAAGAGACGGTCCTCTTGTAAAGGAGCATCCAACAATTTTGCTTTAACATGATCAGGCAGAGTTTGCTCTTCGAGCCAAGCATGCCTTCTTAGCACAGACCCAGTTACAGCAGCCCTGCAAGAGGCCTCCAAAGAATCAAAACCACATTGCAAAGTATGTTTTCCAACTAGTTCAGCTGAATGCGATAGATCCTGTAAATCTTTATTTTCCATACAGTCAGAAATTAACATCATTTTCTGTTTAAGCAGTCCCATGATATGCTACTGATATTTTAGCATATGAAAATGACAGTTTAAAGCCCTGATTGCTAAGGTTGCAGAAGCGTAGACCTTCTTACCCAATCTATCCAGTGCCCTGGAATCTCTATCAGAAGGGGTAGGATTTTTAGCAGTAGAAGTGTTAATGCCCTTGGGGCCCTGAGAAATGGTTTCAGGATCTGCAACAGGATTTATGGAAAGGAATTTGTGGGAGTCAAGAACTCTGTAGTATCTGTCTGGTTTACAAGGAGCCGGAGGCAGAGAATCAGGCGCCATACTAGATTCAGAAAAAACATAATCAAGGATGTCTAGAACAGGAGGTATAGCCAAAGGCCTATGCTGGGGAAGAAGAAAATCCCCAAGCTTCTTTTTAGATCAGAAAAATCCTGACTTTCCCAGTGGAAATGTTCCCTTAAGGTATGTAAAGTTTCCCGAAAAGAAAAATCCTCAGGGGGAGATGCAGAAGGAATGGAATCCTCTGCATCAGTGTCCTCATAAGTAGGTATAGACAATTCCTGTTCAATAGAAGAGTCAGAAGAAATAGAATCCTGTTCAGAAGATTCATAGTCAATATCATGCCTAGGCCTCTTAGAAGGGGGGGGGGGGGTGGCTACCCCTGATCAGAGTAATTAAATCTTCAGCCATTTTGATAATTTGTTTTTTAGGCATAGGGGCTTGCACTTGTGGCCTAGGTGTCAGTTTGTTAAACACAGGTCGAGACTTTGGCCTTGGTTTTGAATATGGCGTCTGTTTAATATGCAAATCTGTAGGCCTGAAAACACCCTCAGAAGCCGGTGCCTGCACAGCGGCTCCAGACCCATCCAAGGTAGAGACATCCATGGGTTCCATAATTGAAGCATCTCGCAGCATACTGGACTCCGAATGGGTCTCAGTACAGGCCTGCGAATCAGAAGTAACAGGTATCAGGAGCTGCGAAAGTGCCTCACTGAGTACCGGCGAACTGGCTTAGGAGAAGCGTCATCGGCAGTTTTGGACCTCAACGGCCTGTCTCTGTCTTTTTCTTTGTGCTTTTTAGGTATTCCGTTAGTCTGATTGCTAACAGACAACATTTCTGGATAATTAAAGTGAGAGCCAAAGTATTTAGAAGCAAAATGTACCGATGTTTGATAGTGTGTTGATTAAATAAAGCACAGAACCGACAGCAAGGTACGTCGTGGTCAGGGCCTAGGCAAAGAATACAGTACAAATGAAAATCCTTATGAGGTATTTGCTTCCCACAAGTAATGCAATTATTAACTTTTGCTGACATCGGTAAGGAGCAAGAAAAAGTTTCCCCAATGGGGTACTTAGCTTTTTAGTTGAAGACTTCGGATCTGAAACTCGAAAACGAAAATTTCAGGAATCGGCCGACCGCCACTTGCGAACTGCTTCTGCTTTGGGCACCGCGCGGCAAGAAAGACTGATGTAATGCTGTTGGCTGCATGTTTCATACCCCTGACGACCTGACGTCATGGAAGAAGGGACAGCAACTGACGCAGGACCCAAGACTTTGTTAATCAGGCCGACTAAGGGCAACCTGCCAGCAGATTACCCAAATGTAATGACTGCAACAGTGAAACACGAAGAACATCAATACTTAAATCCCAAGAAAAAGTAGGATTCTTTAGAGGAGGCCTGAGTAAGTAGGTTCCTATGAAGGGTCTATATTCTATGGGCCCAAATTCTAAATTATTTCTATGGGCCCAAATAACAAATCTTTTCCATTCACTTTTGTAAAATTTTTCTAGTGGAAGCTTTATGGAAAGACAACAGAATATGACAGATGGGAGAGTACAGCCTGGGCTGTCTAGCAATCAACAGAACTGGAGAAACCATGTGGTCACCTTGAGGTCTGAAATGTTTGAGTTATGCCTGTCAGGTGAGACAGGAGGTTTGGTGTTGGATCCTCAGCAGATGAAGAGGATGAGGCCAAAGGAAGGGAAACCAGATCTGAGAAGGCCAGTAGGGGGACAATGAGGATTATCTTTGCTCTTCAATCAATATGCTTTCTGGAGAAATTTGGCAATGGGGGGGGGGGGATAAGCATAAAGGAGATCTGATGGCCAGGCGTGAAGTAGAGTGGCCCTTGTGGACTCCCCCATTGGGGGGGGGGGGGATCAGGGCAAACAACCTGCTGCATTTGAGGGGCAATGCAAAAAGACTGCTGCATGGTTGGCCCCATCAACGGAAATTCATCTCTGCCACCTTGATATTGAGAGACTACTTGTGAGGCATCAGTATGGACCTGCTTAACTTGTCCACAGTCACGTTGGATTTCCCCAGGAAGTACATTGCTATTAGAAAGTGATTGCAGGAGATTGCCCATTGCCATACTCTCAAAGCTTCTCAATAAAGAGGGAAACATCTGGTTACCCCTTGCTTGTTGATGTACCAGACCACTGATATTGTCCTGTCTACATCGCAATGGTCCTGGAAGGGATGTCTTGAAAGACCTGCAACACTAGGAGGACAGCTCTCATTTCCAGAACAGTAACGAGCGTGTTGGCCTCTTCGGGTGACCATGTACCTTGGAATGTCCTGCAAAGTACTGCCACCCACTCAACATGAGAGGCATCCGTGGTCACTGTGGGCTTGGGCTGAGAGAGAAAGTACAGTTTTGTACCTACCATAAATGTAGATGTCCGATAGGTATGCATCTGCAGTCATCAGATATGGGTTGTCCTGCCTCAGGCAGCCCTTCGGTCGGCCGGATTCCAAAATCTGGGTCCGGCGTCGGCTGATGTCGCACTTTCCCCAACGTCAGAGCGCCTGGGGTATAAAAGCATCAGCCGACGCCATCTTCTTCAGTTTTTCTTGCCCCAGATGCCAGGTGCCCTCTAAGGAAGACTAAATTTGGAGAGATGCATTTAAAAATCCAAACATGCACAATAATATAAAAACAAATACACCATAATAGATCACCCCAGCTAGCTATAAGAGGGGTAAGTACCCAAGAAATACCACAGAGGGGAAGGAGGGAGGGTAAACCTGACTGCAGATGCATACCTATCGGACATCTACATTTATGGTAGGTACAAAACTGTACTATGTCCTTCAAGGATGCATCTGCAGTCATCACATATGGGTAGAATACCATAGCCAATCTGGGGGTGGAGGAACTATGTAAAGGATGGTGTAGCTAAAATGCCCTGCAGGACTGCCGTAGCAAAGCCTGCTCTGGATCTGGAATATAAAGGTAAATTGTAATGCTTGGCAAATGTATGCACGGAGCTCCATGTAGCAGCTTCTAAAATGTCCTTGGTAGCCACCCCTCTTAAGAAGGCTGTGGAGGTGGCTGTGGCTCTCGTGGAATGAGGTCTAATGTTAGCTGGTACAGTTTTTCCATGAAAGGAGTAACAAAAACGAATGCAATTCCCTATCCATTTTGAAATTGTCTGTTTGGAAATTGCTTTTCCTTGTGTACCAGCAGCATATGCTACCAACAGCTGGTCAGTTTTCTGTAACCTTTAGTTCTGTCCAAGTAGTAGCACAACTGTCTGTGTATGTCCAGGGTGTGCAGAAGTTTCTCCCCTTTGTTTTGTGGATTTGGAAAGAAGGTAGGCAAGTGAATAGCTTGATTTAATGAAACCCTGGATACCACCTTTGGCATAAATGTAGGATTGGTTCTCAATGAAACTCTGTCCTGATGAAAAATAATAAATGGCTGTACTGCCATAAGGGCCTGTAACTCAGATAATCTTCTTGCTGAGGTTATGGCCAGAAGGAAAGCAGTCTTCCAAGACAGGAACTGTAGTTCTGCAGATGCTGCTGGTTCAAAGGGAGGCAGTGTTAGTTTTTCCAACACGAAGTTAAGGTCCCAAGTAGGTAGAGGTGGTTTCCTTGGAGGATTGATGTTTTTGATTCCTCTTAGAAACCGTCTTAGGAGAGGATGAGAGAAGACAGGTGGATCAGTATTGTACTCTGCTGAAATTCCTGAAGCATGAATTTTAATGGAAGAGTAAGACAGACCATTGTGGAACATTTCTGCCAAGTATTCCAGGATATGTGCCATGTTCATCACTGTCACATCTAGGCCCTTTGTGGTGTTCCAAATGTGAAATATTTTCCATTTTGCTGAATATGCCTTTCTTGTGGAAGGCCGGCGAGCTTCCATAATAATATCTTTCACTCTCTGGGATAGCTTGTCCTGAGGAGGAGTCAAGGTATTTTCCAGCTGTTAGTTGCCAGGTTTTCAGGTTGGAATGCAGAGTTTTGTAATTGTGCTGTGTCAGTAGAAGTGGCCATAGAGAAAGAGGCCATGGTTTCGTGCGTGACATGCTCTTTAACAGTGGGTACCAGTGCTGTCTTGGCCAGTCCGGAGCTATCAAAATCACTTTTGGCTGCTCTGTCCTGATCTTCAGTAAAACCTTGGTCATTAATGGGAGAGGTGGAAATGCATACACTGTTAGAGTTCTCCAGCTGAAAGAGAGGGCGTCCACTTTCCATGCTTGTGGGTGGTATGTCCTTGAGCAGAATTTCTTCAGTTGATGATTGTGGGGGGAGGCAAAAAGATCTAAGTCCGGCCTCCCCCATGATTGTGTTATCTGTAGAAAGATGTCTGGGTGCAGCATCCATTCGTGTGCATCCATGATATTTCTGCTTAAGCTGTCCGCCAGTATATTGTCTTTCCCTGGCACAAACTGGGATTGTAGCTGTATATTGAGTTTCAAGGAAAGTTCCCATAGATTCATTGCCAGCCTGCAAAGAGGATAGGAATGGGTGTCTCCTTGCTTGTTTATGTACCACATAACCGTGGTGTTGTCTGTCCTTATTAGCAGATGGCCATGATGCAGAAAGGGTTTGAAGGCTTCGACTGCATGTATCACTGCCAGCATTTCCTTTTGGTTTATGTGCATGCGTAGCTCCTTTTGTGACCATAGACCTTGAATGCATCTGCCCTCCATGTGCGCTCCCCATCCGTGGTCTGAAGCTTCTGTTGTAATGGTTTGGCTGGCTATTGGTTTGCTGAAAGGCAGACCTCTGTGACTGGCTTGCTTGAGCCCACCACAGAAATTCCTTTTGAAGGCATGGAATGAGTGGTATCAAAGTTTCCAGGCTGTGACTGTGCTGAGTCCATAAACTCCTTAGGTACCATTGTAGTTTCCTCATATGTAGTCTTGCTTGCGGAATCAGAAGGATGCAAGAAGCCATGTAACCCAAGGCCTGCAGGATTTTCCTTGCAGTCAGCTGGGTTTGTCTTGTCAGATTTTTGAAGTAATTCGGTAGTTGACTTTGTTTTTCTTCTGTGAGGAAGGCCATTTGGGTGGTTGTATCTAGATCTGCACACAGAAAGGTTATTCTTTGGGATGGAACAAGTCTTGATTTGTGAAAGTTGACTGTATATCCCAAGGCCTGAAGTAGGTGGATGGCATAATTCAAGTGTTTTACCAAAGTTTGTTGACTGTCCGCTTGTATAAGGCAGTCGTCCAGATATGGGTATATTTGAATCCCCTGAAGTCTGCAGTGTGCAATTACTGATGCCAGGCATTTCGTGAATACTCTGGGCGCAGTAGATAAGCCAAAGGGCAATGCTGAGAATTGATAATGCTCTGACCCTGCAAGAAATCTGAGGTGTCTTCTGCAACTTTGTCTGATAGGGACATGCAGGTATGCCTCCTTGAGGTCTAGAGTTACCAGCCAAGACCCCTTGCCCAGCATGGGAAGGAGCTGCTGTAGAGTCAGCATTTTGAACTTTGGCACAATGAGATAAGTATTCAATGCGGACAAGTCGAGAATAGGCCTCCATTGTTTTTCTTTTCTTGGAACAAGGAATAGTCTGGAATAAAATCCTTGGCCTTGTTCTGAGAGAGGAACCTTTTCTATAGCTTTCATTTGCATTAAGCTGGAAATTTGTTTCAAAGCCTCTGCCCTTTGATTCGGTGGCAGGTCTGGCATGCCCTTTCTTTTTGGTAATGAGTGGAAATGAAACCTGTATCCTTTGTCTATTATTTGTAGTGTCCATTTGTCCCTTGTAATACTGTGCCAATTTTCTGAGAATAAAGAAAGCTTTCCGCCCAAAGGTGACTCCAACTGATCCCTGGTTGGCGGTTTCAAAGTAAAGTCATTGAGCCTGTCCTTGTGCAGCAGTTGAAGGTCCTGCATTACCTCTCTGGTTGGGAGGCTGCCATTGACGTCCTCTGTAGGAGCCTCTAGCTTGCCCTCTACCTCTGGCACGCCTGTTCTTGCCTCTCTGAAACCTCTCTGTGTCTGGAAAGGACCAATTCATGGAAGGCCAATTCCTGCTGAATCTTGGTGGTTGTACTTGGAGAAAATCTTTGACTGTTTGTACGGATTTTGCCTTTTCTTCAAATTTCTTTAGGAACTCCTGAGCCGTGGAGCCAAATAACTTTTGCTTTTCCAGAGGAGCATCCAGCAGCTTTGCTTTAACATGGTCTGGCAGAGATTGTTCCTTCAGCCAAGCATGCCTATGTATGACTGCTCCAGTCATAGCTGACCTACATGAAGCTTCCAATGCATCATAACCACATTGCAAGAAATGGTTGCTAACCTGTTGTGAGTTATGTACCAGATCCTGAAGTGACTTGCGGTCTAGGGGGTCAGGTGAAGACAGTTTTTTATGCAATTCATCTAACAAATACTCTTGGTACTGTATCATATGAAATTGACAATTTAATGCCCTCACAGAAAGAGTAGCAGAAGTATACACTTTTTTACCCCATCTCTCTAAAGCTCTGGACTCCCTTTCAGAGGGGAGAGGATTTTTAGCAGTGGCAGCTGCAACCCCTTTAGGGCCTTGGGAAATAGTTTCTGGATCAGCAGAGTGGGCCTTGTAAAGGTAAAGATGTGAGTCCGGGACCCTGTAGTACCTATCGGGTTTGGCAGGAGCCGGAGGGAGAGAATCAGGGGTTGTGCTAGAGTCAGAGTACACATCATCAATGACATTCAAAACAGGAGGAATAGCTAAAGGTCTATGCTGAGGCAAATGTAAAAAGGTCCTTAATCTTTACCTGGAATCAGAGAATTCCTGGCCCTGCCACTGGAAATGCTCTCTCATGGTGTGTAGCGTCTCCCCAAAGGAAAACTCTTCAGGAGGGGAGGCCGAGGGAATAGATTCCTCTGCATCAGAATCGTCATAGGCCGAAAAAGCCTCCTCCTGCTGGTCCGAGAGAGTAGAGCCATCAGAGGCCTCATCTGATGAGTGGGGATCAGAGGGCTCAACCCTGGGCCTTTTGTCTGGAGGAGGTTAAGAGCCCCTGTCCGGATGAGGTTGAGAACCCCTAATTAAGGAGATAAGATCCTCTGCTAAGCTTAGAATCTGTGAACCAGTAGAGGGTCCCTGAGGGATAGCCTTGGGAGGCAAAGCTTTTATGAGTTTAGCAGCTTTAGCCCTGGAGAATGCCTTAATGGACATGGATGCAGGAGGCCTGGCTGCACCACGTGCTGGTGTAGATTTGTCTAAAGGAATGGTGTCGGAAGGTTCCAGGACACCAGTTTCTGTTGGAAATTCAATAACAGACTCAGCCGGGGCCTCCGGGACCGAGGTAGTCGGTTGAGCGGTTTCGGTAATTGGAAGTACCAAGGACTCGGTTTCAGCCGAGACCGAGACACTGGCGGTAGGCCTGGCCGTGGTTTCAGCCGAAACCGCGGCCCGCGTGCATCAGTCCTTGTCCTTCCGTTTCTTAACTAAATGAGAAGTCGGAGTCTCCGACGGCATCTTATACAAAAAACTAGCCCAAAAAAAATTCCTCTGCAAACTCCGCCCGATGTCTAAGAGTGCGTCGGTTGAAGGAAGCACAGGCTGAACAGGCCGAGACGTTGTGGTCTGGGCCTAGGCAGGGGAGGCAGTAAGAGTGGAAATCCTTATGAGGTATTTGTTTCCCACAAGTTAAACAATTACTAACTTTATCTGACATCGGCTGAGGCAAGAAAGAGTCCCCAACGGGGTACTTACCTTTTTGAAGTCTTCGGTAGCTGAATTACAGGAGCTGGCCGACTGGCACTTGCGAACTGCTTCTGCTTCGGGCACCACGCGGCAAGAAAGACTGGGGAAGATGGCGTCGGCTGATGCTTTTATACCCCAGATGCTCTGACGTCGGGGAAAGTGCAACACCAGCCGACGCCGGACCCAGACTTTGGAATCCGGCCGACTGAAGGGCTGCCTGAGGCAGGACAACCCATATGTGATGACTGCAGATGCATCCTTGAAGGACATCAAAGGGACAGCCTTTGTGTATTTCATTGGAGTGGATCCACCAGAGAAGGTAACTCCTGCAAGATTGAGTTATTTGGACTAGCCTGGATAATGGGCGTTGGAGAATAGAATATTGTGTTGTGAGTGTCCACTGGAGGATGCTCATATGGAACCTGGCCAGTGGTACAAGGGTGATTGCTGCTGACATGGATCCCAAGACCTGGAGTATTAGATGGGTTGAAAGAGAACAGTTCCAAGTCAAAAAGATTATTCAGAATTCAACAGTCTGAATCCAAAACAGAGGGAGAGAAGCTATTTGACCGACTGTATTGAAAAGAGCACGGATGAATTCCAGAGTTTGAGTTGGATTGAGTTAATATTTGGTGTAATTGATAGATATCCCTAGATGGGAGAACAGCTGGAGAAAGCAGTCTCTTGCTTGAATTAGTTGAGGCCTGGTTTGAGTGGTCAGGAGCCAGTTGTCCAATTATGGAAACACTTGGAATCCCAGCAGTCTTAGATGAGCTGCAACTACAGCCATACACTTGGAAAACACCCCGGGGGCTGTGGTGAAACCAAAGGGCAATGCTCTGAATTGGTAATTACTGGCTCCCAGAAAGAAGTGTAGATATATTTTGGATTGTCTGTTCATTTTGATGTGATAGTACACATCCTGAAGATCTATCAAGCACATCCAGTCGTCATTGTGCAGAAATGGCGAATGGACTGAACCATGACCATCTGGAACTTTGTATGCTGAACAGATGGATTTAATTTGCTGAGATCCAAGACTAGTCTCTAGTGGCACTAAAAAGAATCTTGAATAAGTTTCAGACTCTCTGGTTTGGGGAGACCTCAGATGCTTTTTTTTCTTCTAGCTGCTTGTTTATTTCTAGTGCTGCTATTTCCCTTTCACTGCGTGGAATATCAGGGATTTTCTTTGAAACTGATGGAGGGAGATGTGAAAATGGTATGACATAACCTCTGGATATTACCCTCTGCATCTATAAATCATATGTGATTTCTAATCAGGCTGTCTGGTATAGGGATAGACAATCCCTGACTCCTTCCAGAGACGGACAAATGGGCCTCCATTCAGGAGCACTGACAGGACCTGTCAGAGAAGGAATCTGTAGAACCTTGATTATGCAGACCACCTCAGCCATGGGGAACAGCGTCTTCCATTTGAATTCACCCCCCCCCCCACTCCTGGAGGAACTCTCTCCATGTGGATCTTGGAAGGAACCATGGGATTTTTTGAACCATATTCTTCGTCCACCTTGGTGGTTTCTAGAAAAGGACTGTTGGGGAGTCAAAAAATGTATGCCCACAGCAGACAAGGTTTTACCTTCCTGTTTGCAACTAAAGTGTGTGTCTTTCACTCTAGGGCCAAAAAGGAAGTTAGGCACTTACCATAACATTCCATCTGTGTTGTCCATTTTCATTCTTCCTCAAACACTGGGTTCAGATCTGAACCTCGGATCCCACTCGGTTGTTACTATAGCTTATGGCCAACTGAAACTCTCAAGCTCCTCCCTACCAATAATGCACAACTCCTAACTTCACATCTTTATGTTCCTAACGAAGGGCACCAATATCTGATGCTCCATGCAAGACACTGTGGTGTCTTAACAGCAGTCCATGATGACAAAGGTTGGGGGTTGGTGGGTGGGGTGTTTAGGAAGAATGAAAATGGACAACACAGATGGAACGCTATGGTAAGTACATTTATTTATCTGATGTTGTTAATTTTAATTCATTCCTCAACCACTGGGTCCCCAGATACCGGATATCCCGGGTGGACTCTAAGGGAGGATGTTCCTGAGCATGGATGAACCAAAGGCAGCTCTTCTCCTTGAAACCAGACTCAATTTGTAATGAGTAATAAAAGAGGATTAGCCCATTAGCAACTGCACATATGTCATACATGGAATGATTGGATAAAAATACTGACTAGGTCGCCATTGATCTAGTAGAGTGATCTGAGCTCAAAGGTTTTGGCAATGAAAGGCCCAATTTATTATAGACAAAGGCTATGCAGTCCATAATCTACCTTATCAGTGTCACCTTTGTAACAGATATGTCTAATTTATCTGCAAAGAATATAAATAACGGATCAGATTATCTAATGTTTTTTGTTCTGTGTAAGTAGAAACAGAACGGTCTATGAACATCCAGCAAATGTAACATAACTTCAACTTTGTTTTTGAATTTTGGAAAGAAAACAGGCAAGTTAACAGACTGACAGATACTGAATTCTGACACCACCTTAGGAAGGAAGGATGGACTGGTTCTTATGGAAAATCAAGTAAAGAGATTTTGAGGATAATGCTTGGAGTACTGAAATTCTCCTAGCAGAGGTGAAAGCCACTAAAAATATTGTCTTCCATGTCAGAAATTTAAGATCACATGTTCCTGCTGGTTTGATGGGGGAATGAATTAAGGCCTGCAACAGAAGATTCAAATCCCATGGAGGAGTAGGATCTTTATAAAGGTGGTCCAAGTAAAATAGTACATTTTAGGAAATCTTTGCATATCTTAGCAGAGGCTAAAGAATTGTCAACTTCGACATGGAAGTTAGGAATTGCTGCCAACTAAAGTTTAATGGTAGAGGAGCTAGCTTCCTCATTCAAAATTTTTGTCAAAAACTCTAGGACACTTTGTGTAGGGGTTGAAAAATGGATTGATATGTTTTTGATGCGTCTGACAAACAAACATCTTCCACTTATTCTTGTAGATTTTCCTAGAAGCTTTATGGGAAGACAAAAGTATATGACAAACAGGGAATGACAGCATAGGCTGTCTGGCTATTAACAGAAGTAGAGAAACCATGCTGTTAGCTTGAGGTTTGAGATGTCCAGATAAATCAAGTCTGTCGGATGAGACAGTAAATCTGGAATCAGATCCAGAATCCAACATGGGTAAAGCAGTAAGGTGTAATGAGGATGACTTTGCTCTTGAACCCTGCAGCTTTTTGTAGGAATTTGGGAATCAATGGGGTTGGTGGATAAGCAAAGAAAAGTTTGAATGGCCAATCATGGAGCAGAGTGTCCCCTCTGCGATTCCCCCGCTTTTGGGGGGGGGGAGGATTAGGGCAAAAAAAAGCTGCTGCAATTGTTGTTTAGGGGAGACTCAAAAAGTTCACAGCAAGGCTGACGCCACTGATGGAAGATCGCTACCATCACTTTTTTGTTGACAGACCATGAGTGAGGTAGCAGAATGGACCTGCTCAATTTATCTTCTATCACGTTGGACTTCCCTGGAATCTGCGTTGCTACCACAAAACTATTGGATGAGACTGTCCACTGCCAATGCTTCTCGACACAAGGGATAAGAGCTGGTTCCTTCTTGTTTGCTGATGTACCAAACTACTGACATATTGTCGGTTTGGATCACAACTGTCCCCAGAGGTAGAGGATCCTGAAAAGCTTGCAATGCTAAAGCACTTCTCATCTCCAGGACATTTATATGCAAATTGGCCTCTTCGGAGGACTAAGTGCCTTGGACAGTTTTCCTCAGGCAGTACTTACCCCACTTGATCTGGGATGCATCCTTGGTCCCTATAGCCTTGGGTTGAGGAAGAATGAATGGATGGCCTTGTAAAACCTGATCTGACCACCAAAGGTATTTCTTGCATGCCTGTGTGATCTTTATTTCAACAGACATCTGTTGATAAAGACTTAGTCATTGGGAAGCTAATATCCAATGAAGAATTTTCATATGGTACCTTACCACGGGAACACAAATTATGGCTGCTGACATTGACCCCAAGGCTTGAAGAAACAATCAGGCTGAGATTTTGCTGTTGTGAACAATTTTTGCAACCTGGAATCTTAACATTTGTACTCTGTTTAGGGGAAGTGAAGCTGTCGCAGATACTGTACTAAAATTTGCCCCTATGAATTCCAGTGTTTCAGATGGTTACAAATAAGATTTGGTGTAATTTTCTATAATTCTCAGAAGAGAGCAAGTTTGGAATACCTGGTCTCTCAGTATTACGAGTAGAAGACTGGTCGAATCGGTAATGAACCAGCTGTCTAAATATGGAAACACCCGGAATCCTTGCAGTCTCAAGTGAGTTGCCACCACTGGCATGCATTTGGTGTACAGCCTGACGGCTGTGGTGAGACCAAAGGGCAAGGCTTGGAAATGGTAATGGATTAGCTCCAAGCCGGAAGTGTAAAAACCTTCTGGGCTGCCTGTTCATTTTTATTTGATAGTATGCACCTTGAAGGTCTATCAAGCACATCCAATCATCCTTGCCTAGGAAAGGCAGGATGGACTGAACCATGACCATCCAAAACTTTGACTGTCAAAATGACTTGTTCAAGTTGCAGAGATCCAGAATTGGTCTCTAGTCTCCTGTTTTCTTTGGCACTGATGGTCTGATGGGACCTCTTGGATGACTCTTTTCTAGCAGTTTTTGTA
>NC_056735.1:353933647-354023647 GCF_019279795.1 Protopterus annectens | reverse complement strand
ATATATATATACATATATATATATATATATATATATACACACACAACACACACACATATATATATATATATATATATATATATATATATATATATATATATATATATATATATACATACATATATATATATATATATATATATATATATATATATATATACATACACATAACGCAAAAGTTTTAAATTCTTAAGAAAAATACCAGCAATAACACATTAATAAAAGAAAAGAAAAAAATTATTGAAAAAGCACTTCACAAATTGCTCGAGAGCAAAGCTGACCACATCTATACGATAAAAGCAGCACACTAGATCTGAGGTAGGTTAGGGGTTGGTGCATTATGGGTAGGGAGGAGCTCAAGAGTTTCAGATGGCCATGAGCTACAGTAATGGCAGAGTCAGAACCAAGGTTCGGATCTGAACCCAATGGATGAGGAATGAATGAAAACTGACATCAGATCAATGAGGTTCTGTCACAGGGTGCACTGATGAAGATTCGAAGGGCTCTGCAAAATCAAGTAAGTGCATCCAGACATGTCGCCTAATGGAAATGCCTGAACCTGCCACCAGTGAGGTACCTTCAGCAGTGTGAGAGATCAGCCTCATGGATACATTTGAAATAGACTGAAGGGTAGCCAACTGCAAGGAAACAGTACTTTCTTCCTCAGAGAATATGGTCTAGAGAGAGACTGGGAAAGCTCCTTGATCAAATCTTTCTGTAGGTCTCGTGAAATGTGCCAAATAATTCAGCTACCTAAGAGTGAAGGTTGCTGAAGCATAGACAAGCTTCCCAAATCTGTCCAGCCCCCTAGACTCCCTATGGGGGGTGGGAGTGGAGAGAGGAACTTCATTCTGCCAATTCCTTTCTAGTGGAAGCCACCGATACGACCTTGGCATCAATGGGTACTCCTTTACTCCTGTATGGTCTATCTTCAGGTAGAGCCAATATACTGTCTGGTCTCTTAGGAAAAGGTTCATCTGTGTCTGGTTCCTTCCACACTCATCGAAAGACTAAATCTATGGGCTCATCGGTGGTCAGAGTCACCCAGGAGATAGACCGGCCAGGCCGAGAAAGGCCTCCAGAAACAGTGATTCCTCTTGGGAAGGGTTATTGGGGGACCGAACACCCCTTTGTTTGAGGAATTCTAAGATGTCTCCAAATCAGACATCATTGAGGTGGTGATCACTGTCAGTTTGCAGAGAAGGGAAAAAAGTAGGCAGATTAATAGACCGATTAAGGGATAGCTCATTAACCACCTTCAACATAAAATGAAGGGTTAGTGTGCAAGGACACTCTGTTCTCATGAAAAAATCAAAAAAGGAGAACAAGCCACAAGGGCCTGTAACTCAGACACCCATCTGGCATAATTAAATGCTCACAAAAGAACAGTCTTCCAAGAGCAATGTTGCAAGGAAGCTGAAATAGCAGGCTGAAAGGCAGCCCGAGTCAACTCCTCTAAAACAAAATTAAGATTCCATGGGGGAAGAACAGGCTTCCTGGGAGGTCCAACATTAAGGACACCTTTAAGAAATTGTTTCAACTCAAATCTCACAGCTAAAGGAGGAGAAAAAGGCAGACAAATCAGATATAACCGATAGGTGGGACTTAATAAAAGAATAGACCACACCAGCATTGAGCAACTCGCACAAAGAGAACCAAAGGAGCATCCACAGTATGTGGGTCCAGGTTATGAGAGAGACACCAAAAAGAAAACCTCTTCCATTTGGATAAGTAGGTTTCCTGGCCTGCTGCAGGATTTGCAGCACCTCCTCAGAAAAAAGGTGTCTATGAGGAATCAAATTTCCGTCACCAATAGTGTCAGCTGAAGCATGGACAGGTGGGAATGGATAAGAGAACTCTTGTCTTGTGTGATTAGATCCACCCTGTGAGATAAACTGTGATGACTGCCCCTGGCTAGATGCAGAAGAAGAGGGAAGCAGTGCTGTCATGATCAAAAGGGAGTCATCAACAAGATTTTGGGAGTATCCTGTTGAATTTTGAACAGGATTTTTGGAATGAGAGGAAGAGGAGGAATGCATAAAAAAAATCCCCTTCCAAGAGAATGAGAGGGCATCCATATTCCATACCAGAGGACATGGGACTCTGGCACAAAACAGAGGATGCTGTCTGTTCAGAGGGGAGGCAAAAAGATCCACTTGAGGAGTACCCCACTAGGGGATAATGTCCAGAAACACATCCCTGTGAAGCATCCATTCATGGGACTGAGTTAAGAACCTGCTCAGAGTGTCTGTCACAATGTTCTGACTGGAAGGGATATAAACTGCCTGAAGAATCACTTGACAGCAAAATGCCAGATACCAAAAGTGCCTATAGACAAAAGATAAGTTCTCATTCCTCCCTTTTTTCTTGCTATCATCACATCACATCACTGTGGTATTGTCTACGAATACCTTGAGAGGACGTGGAGAAAAGAGAGACTGAAAGACCTGAAGAGTCAGCAGAAGAGCTCATCTCTGACACTGATGTGCTCCTTCTGCTGACAAGGCGATCACACCCCCTGTACCTTTAGGGAGCTAAATGTCACCCACCATCCCATGCCTAAGGCATCCGTAAACAATTCCTGAGAGGGAAGAGGGGGCTGAAGAGGGATCCCTGGATTCAGAGACAACTGCTGAATCCACCAGAGAAGCTCCTGTCTGAGGCAAGGAAAAGAGGAATTACAAAAGATGAGCATGTAGATGCCACACTGACTTCAGAAAACACTGAAACTTTCTCATATGAAGTTTGGCCAGAGGGAGCATCGGAGGTGACTGCCATGAAACCCAGAACTCTCAGAAACTCCCTGGCAGTAATGGAAGCCAGAGGAAGTACAGTGTAAAAGTAAAAAATGAGAGTTAAGGCCTATGGAGGGGGCAGTGATGCAAACAATGGCACCATCCAAATCCTGCAACCCAGAAAAACAGGATTCTGAGGAGTCAAAGAGTTTTTGAAATTTATAGTGAACCTCAGGCTCTGAAGAAGGGATATGGCAAAATGAAGATTTTGCAACATGGCCTCTGGAGAGAACACCTGAATTAACAGGTTGTTCAAGTACGGAAATATTTGGATTCCTTGAAGTCTGCAAAAGACAATCACAGGAGCAAGGCATTTGGTGAACACCACTGGGGCAGTAGAAAGGCCAAAGGGAAAAGCAGAGAACTGAAAATGCCAGGAAGCTGCACAGAAACCCAGAAACTTCCTGAAAAGAGGACAGATTGGAATATAGAGATAAGTATTCTTGAGATCCAGAGACACCATATAGGCCTAGTGAGCAAGAGAGGGAACTGAATCTGAAGGGACAACATCTGAAAGGAAGGTATGTTTAGAAAAGTGTTTAGATGAGACAGGTCTAGAATAGGTCTCAAAGTGCCCTCTTTTTTGGGCACTAGAAGCAGTTGGGAGTAGAACCGTTTCCCCCTTTGGACACAGGCACCTCTTGAATAGTACCTCAAGACGAGAGATCTTTAAATACCTATGGTAAAAAGGAATATGTTCCACAGGAGGCTGAGGTATGTCCAAAAATGGATGATGGGATTTCCACAGCATGACATACCCTTGATGAATGATCGACAGAACCCAAGAATCCTGAATGATCTGAATCCAAACTGGAAGAGAAAGAAGAATGTGTCTGGGAAGAGACAGATAGTCACACAGCGCCTGGTCTTTCCAGAAAGGCAGGCTTCGGAGTCCCCAAAAATTGAGTAGCCTTAGCAGGAGGAGTCCATTTGCCATTCTTCTTACCTTTAGTAGAAGGACATGACTGCCTATAAACAAAGGCAGTCATAGCAGGGTAGTTTCTCTGAAGCCATTCTTCTTACCTTTAGTAGAAGGACATGACTGCCTACAAACAAAGGCAGTCATAAGTAGGGTAGTTTCTCTGAAATTAAGGCACAAGAGAAACAAACATATGTAAGTTTCCATAAGGCCTTACACTTATTCTGAAGGGACTTAACAAGCCAGCAGTAGCTTCCCCAAACAAAAGTTTAGAATCCAGAGGAGCATCCATTCCATCGGCTTGGCTTTAATATCATCAGGTGGAGGTTGAAGCCTAAGCCAAGAATACCCCCTCATAACTGATGCAAAAACAGCAGCCCTAGAAAAGGCACCCACTGCATCATAACTATATTTAGTAGAATGATGAATGGCTTGACAGGAAGTCCCTAGCAAGGAAAGAACATAAGTTTTACCCTCAGAGTCTGGAAAATCAGAAATGTTAACAGCCCTGAGAGTGAAGAGCCAGCACATACCTAGACATACAGGTCAGATAATTAATAGCCCTAAAAGCTAGGGTACAGAAGTATAAACCTTTTTACCAGTCTGTCCACAGCTATACTGTCCTTGTCAGAAGGCAATAACCTGGGCAAAGGAAGCAACCAAGACAGTTTATCAGAGGCTGCAGACACTACTGATGGGTCAGCAGCAGGACATTTATATAAAAAAGAACAAGTCTCAGGAACCCTATAAAACCTATCAGGCTTCTTGGGAGCAGGGGGGTGGGGACAGGCATCTGAGAGGCACTGGAGAAAGCATCCAGTAAAGCAGCCAAGACAGGAGGAACAGCCGCAGGTTTAGGAGAGTCCAAGAGCAACAACTCATAGTACCTTTTATGGATATTACAGACCTGAGTTCAATCCCACTTAAAAAAATCCGTCATCCTAGACAGTGTCTCTCCAAAGGAATTAATAGATTCCTTCTCCTCTGACCCAAAATGCAGAGGAGACGGAATTTGGGTAGAATAAGTCAGGGATTAGTCAGCAGAACCTAACATCCTCAGAAGAATCCTAGTCTCTAAGCCCTTTAAGAAGAATAAAGGACCAAGGAGGAGCAGGAAATGAAACCCCATGAGGAGGCTTTAAGGACATTAAGGCAGAAAACAACCCCTGAGTAAAAGCCTGCCACTCACTTTGTGTACCCCTAGAAGGAGAAGTAACAGGTTTACTTTTTTATTTCTTTTTGTAAGGGAACGTCCTGAGAAGGCTCCAGGACGACATTCGAGAACCGTAGCAGGAACTTCTTCTCCAACTAGAAACTGAGGAACTCCCCCCAGGTGCCTCAGAAAAAAAATCAACCGTGGCTCCCTCTGAATGTCCAAGCCTGCAAAGGTTCTTCGGACGTGCTGCCAGCTGGATCCTCACGGCCTCCAACATGCTCATGGCAGAGAAACCCTACAACACAGCTGGGTGAGCCTCCAGGTTTGTAATGATCTCAGAAGAAACATCTGGTAGAGGTTGGACAGCGGAAGATTCCAGTTGTACCTTTTTCACCTTCTTCTCTAATGGCTGACCTTCATGGCAGGGGATTCCTTCCATAGCATCTTTAGCAAGTAGCCCAAGATGCTGCTTCTCAAGATACCAGGAAAGGGAAAAAAGTCTACTGCGAAGGGTTTTCAGAACAAATGCCTGACAAATAGAACAAGACAGTATGGTCATGAGAAGCACCTAAGCAAAAAAAACAGTTATTGTGGAGTTCTCTATGGGGAGTTTGTCTCCCACACTGGCATTTACCCTTCCTGGATGACATTAACCTAAAGGAACACAAACAACAAGAAAAAACAATATCTCCAATAGGGCACATCTTCCAAAAACAATAAATGGGCACAGGAAGTCCATGGAGAACAAAAATGTGTTCTACTGGCAGAAAATAGATATAGTAAACAAACTGATGGTGTAAAAGATATGTTCAGACTGGCAGCAAAGAAGTTCTGTTTTAGTAAGCCTGAACATCACCTTTATGCCCTACCTTATGCAGGATGCGTATGGTGACATTCGGCAACCTTTTAAATTCAGAAGTCTTTGAAAGAATGGCCGGCCAGACGTCGGGCTTCCGTGGCAGTGAATCCCATACAGTTAAGAGTACTTCAGCAGTGAATGCAAGACACATAATGATACTCTGTTGGTTAACTTGGAGATTGGTTCAGACTGGCTCTCCCAGTGGAGCAGATGACTGATGCTCTGGACGCAAAATCCAATGAGGTTGGGAAGTTGGAACAGAGTGCCTGGGAGAAGCAGAAAGCAACGAATGTAACAAGACAGGCTTGCGGATCATCGGTTCCTGCTGTTCTGCAGGCAAACCACCTGAGGAGGGAGTCAGAGCCGAGCTATTTAACGGGTCTATATCAGTTCTGGGAAAATCCATTTCAGCAAATACCAAAAGAGTGACACTTATTAATCAAACCGCGAATAGACCAAATGCACTAAACCATGAAATTTAAAACATCGAATGGTCATAGTCGGCCAAACCCACCACCCACTACATACTACCTACCCAAACAAAATAAATAAACCACATACATACACTAACCAAACCCTACTCCTAACTATAAAGTAAAGCACCAAAACCCAACTTCTAACCCTACACTAAACCCCACAAACACAACTATCTATGCACTATCGTTAACCCCTCCCCTAACCCTAAGGTCCGTAACTACCTCGTACTTTCCCTACGGAGATATAACCTAACAAAATAAATAATACACAAATACATTTAACAAAACCCTACTTCTAACACTACACTAAATCTTACATACGTTACCTATCTATACACTTACCATAACCCGCACCCTACCCTAAGGTCCATACATATCGCACACTTACCTTACTGAGCTATACCGCAGACGAACCAACCAAAACACTTCGACATTTTGGATTTTGCTGTTTTGGATGTTCGGCGTTTACGTACTTTGCGCAATACATGTCAATTTTATATTCACGAAAATGGCGTTTTGATCGTCTGATAGGGAGCTCTATTTAACACTGATGCCCCTAGGGGAAAGAGATGGCTCTGAAAACTTTGGAGTCAAATCCAACATCCAGAAGCTGACCCTTCATCTCCAAGGTACTCAGGACCAGACAGCTCAGAGACACCATCAGAGTCGAAGATGCCAATATCTTTGGATCCAAGGAAGACAACTCCAAGGCTTTTGGATCGGATGGCTCCCAAATCAATGCAAGGACTGGAGAAGGAGCTATGAGCAGAGGTGTGGCCCTAAGGAGGGTCTTCAGTCAAGATGGGATTGGAGCCGAAAGGATCCCCCTTTGAATTTGCGTTCTGAGGAACTTTCTCATCAACCTAGCCATATCTGCCTTGTCTGCTGGAAGACTGAAGAGTGGAAGCTGTGGATGAAGGTCTCCAGTGATGATGGGGAGACTGCTCCAGAAAGCATGATGGAAGCCTAAATGTGATCAGCTCAGACATTAAAGGAGGAGAACAGATCCGAGGAGATTTTTCGGAAACAATATATTTGGATTCGACTTTTTTGCTTGTTTAACTGGTGACTCCAAGGAAGGAGCTGAGGTTGAAGCTGAAGGGTGTTCTGGGGATCTCTTACGAGACACTTTGGAAATAGAAATTCCCTTTTTTCTCTTATATTTTGGGGGACGGAGCCCCAGTAGCTGTTGAAGATTTAGAAGGAAATAAACTCCTGAGAATGAACTTGTTCTTCCTATCTATTAGAGCATGGGAGTTGAATTCCTTACAAATGTCAACGTTCAGATGTCTAGGCCCTAAACAACAACAAACACATTCAGTGTGTGCATCAATTAGGAATTTTCTGGCCACATGCCACACATTTCTTAAATCCTGATGGGTTATCTGACATTCTGACAAATACAAATAGACTATAGCAGAAAAGGGATACACCATTTTATTTTTATTTTCACAAATAGAGAAAAAGTAGAGAGAAAAGGGAAAGAAAGGGAAAAAAATACCAGTGATGGTATTTTTCAGTACTATTGAAGTATGAGAAAGAAATGAAAATCCCAGCAATGTTATTACAAGTACTCAGAGTATGAAAAGAAAGGGCAGCTAATATTAATGAAAACGGGTTAAAAGGAGGAAAAGAGAACAAGTATAATAGGAAAGTAATAAAAGAGATTAAACTCACCGACTTTTGAAAGTTAGATGAAATGAAAAATTCCCAAATACTCAAAGAGTTCAAAAGCTATGGCAGCAAACTAGATCTGAGGTATGTTAGGTGCCTAGGGCATTGCAGGTAAAGGGAGGAGCTTGACAGTTTAAGTGTTCTATGATCTGGAATAATTAGCCAAGTCGGATCCAAGCATCAGATCTGAACCTTACTGTTGAGTAATGAATGAAAATTACATTAGATCACAGTTTCAGTGTGTAGTCCATAGCTTCTCCATCCTGATGTCACAGGTCTGGGAGTCCCTTTCCCCCCTCTCTCAAAGAGTACTTCTCCTTTAAGGTAGGAGTGGCCTTAAGTCAACTGGTGCCCTAGGCAAAAGGGCTCTACTGCACCCCCCACCACACCATCTGGTACCCCCATCCTAGTCTACGTACACCAAATAAATACTGGAAAAGTGCCCCTACTAGAGCGGCGCCCTAGGCGGTTGCCTAGTTGGCCTATGCCTAAGGCCGGCCATGCAGGTATTCATGAAGCAAATGAAATGTTTTCTTTCCAAAGAAAAAATCTGATCATGCTTCATATCTACTACAGCTTCCTGTTTCATTCCCCCTATTTCACCTCAATGACACTCTTAAAACCACTTCCTTAAAGACTTAATCACACTGAGCAAACACTGTTAACTACTCATTTTGGCATAACTCTCTATATACTACACACATAACAGAGCTTTTTTACGCTTTTAAACTGCCCACTGGTGATGGCTTTTCTGCATCTATAACTACATCTCTACTTACCTGACATATTTCATTGATGATTCTGATTTTATGTTCTCACAGAGTTGTGCTTTTCCATAAACTGCTCTCTGATAATGCACTCCTTCTGCACTGTACTTTACAATTTGATTGTCGTTCATTATATTTTCTTGCTTTACTTGGATATGCAGTTGTTGTGCACCATATTTGCAATCCTTGTATTTTTTGTTCCTGACTTAAATCTGCAATTGGTCTACAGAGACCAGGATTCGACCCTGGCTAATAAATTAAAGCAACAAAATAAATTCCCCCAATGCACACACACACATACAAATTTTAACTCTCCCACAAATACACACCAGCGCAAACCCAAATATGTAATGGTGTTTACTGTCTGTTGACAATGTGCTACATAAATAAATCCGATTGCAGTGCTCACACTGATCTGTTTATTACTGCATCTACATCCAATTTTTGTTAGGCTGTAATTCACTGATGGAAACTTTCTCCAGAAAAGAATAAGTGCAATAAATGTTTCAAGTTCTTTATATCAAATCTTGGTTTCCATCCATTTGCTCACCATGCTATCTGTACCAATCAGACATCCACTTCCAGAGTACAGCATAAACCCTGCTAATGACTCTGTGTATATATACACACACAAACATTTATGTACATAGTTTTAACACAAAGTGAACTATTCTAACATTAAAATCAAAATAACCCCACTAGGCTATCTTTTTTAATAGTCCAGCTCTTCTGCAGTCACTAACTTATTAAGCCTTGTACTAGCCAAAACAATTTCATAATCACTACACTAACTTGACTATTACTAATATCCCTCAACTTTCCACCATCCACCCGAATGGTACAAATCCAGTGGATTCTCCTTGTTGGTCTCGAAGGTAACCTATTCATAAACATATAAATAAAATTCCCCCAAAATACATACCAACAATGCATACACCAGGAAGAAAAACTTTTAAGATTAAAATGCTAAATCATTATTAATGGACTAAGTCTTCATCACAACTAGTCACAACAACAAAAATTCTTGTGACAGACACTAAGTACAGTCACTGTACTTTTATTTGTTTTTTATTAGTCACTTGAATTTATTACTGGTACTGTTTCAACATGACTAGCCTTTGTTTCTGTATATTTTTTTAGGTTATTCATAACAATATGCCACTAGAACTGTATCTAACTGGACTGAAAAATTCAAAATGCTGCTACTGTACTAGACCAGTAGCATACACACATCTGACAAAAGCATTCCACAAAATTCTATTACTTTTCTAAGGGTGACACTGATAGTCTCCCAACAGCCAGTCATCTTTCCATTTCCAACCCTCTTATATCACAGCAACGCAACACTGTTGCTACAGTGCAGTGCTCTTCTACCAACTCAGTTCAAGGACATTATAATTCCTCAACAAAATGCACTATCTTTTCTCCTGGTTCCAGTTGAATAAATAAGTAGATAGAAGATAAATACACCGCCATATTTCTCCCTTACCTTTAATCTTTCTAGGTATTGCTGTAGTATGTGCCATTTAAACACTCTTGGGTGCCCACTGTGCAAGAATGCCTCAGTTACGTATATGCTATGTGGTCTTTGTGAGGTCACTTTTCTAACAGTGATTCAGGGTGGTTGCTAGAGGACTGCTACACATGCAAAAATTAAAGAGAAGCAGCTCTACAAATTAGCTCTTAAACAGGAACTGATACCACAGTAGTAAAGGGTAGAGTAATAAAGGGCTTGTGTTCAGTGTAGTCAAGGCAAAAAGCTAACACACACCAAATGGAATTGGACATGGGGAAACAAAATACATTATGAAGTTACAATACCAGTCATTTTACTGCTTTGTTGCAGTACTATTCAAAGCCATGCAAAAATCTACACATTAATGACTAACCAGTGTGGAAATGTCATTGAGAACTTGAAGTTCTGACAGGAACAGAATATCAGCCTGAAAAGACAAAAAGAAAAAGAAATGTTCAGAAGTAATTCATTAGATGCTTAGAAACTTGCATTTATTTGGATAATACAGTTGCTATAACCATGTATATTTAAATGCTTTTGTTTTAGCAAACATTAGAAAATATGTATGAATTTAACATAAAATACAAGAAAAGATCTTTAGCATGATGACGTATATATTTTGCTGCGAGTTTTACAAAAAATAAACATCATGCACTTTATTTGCATATTTATTTTGCTTCACAAGAACTACTTTCTTGATACCTATTTTAATTTCTGTCACTTCTATGCTTCATTTTCTAGTCCTGCTAAATTTGTTCTGTGTTGCACAGCAAACAGTTGCACTTGGTACTTCTTCCATCAACATCTGGGCAGGGTAATGTTAACAAAACTTCTCTCTGGCATTAACTTCCCCAATAATACAAAACGGGACACACTCTACTCCCACCCAAGCAGCCAAAGCCTGGAACTCCCTTCCACTGTCTCTATAAACCCTCACCAATTCAAATCACAACTAAAACAACATCTTCTCACTAAACAGATTTGTCGTTGCACACCTCCATGATCTCTAAACTCATCTTTAAAACTCCTTACCACATCTTCACTTTCTACTTCATCCAAAGTCACACAAACAATCCCACAATTTCCATAAATAGTCATTTGCAAACATTCTCATAGTCCTATTATGTCCTCCATCTCATACCTCCTTTCTACTCGGCTACCTTTCCTTTTTCACCAAAATTCATTCAAACCCTATCTCCTAACTTCACCACCTTTTCATTCTTCCTAATTTATCCAGTACAAGTACTAGTTAACATTTTTAAACAAAAAAATCTTTTTTTGAATTATCATTTATGACATAGGCAATCATACATTTATATAATGAAAAATATTATTGACATTTTCCGTTGCAAACATTATACATTACATATAATGTTATTTATAGTTGTCAATCAAACATTGCACAGCTCTTTCAATTCCTGCCTTCCCTTCAACCTCATTCCTCATCCAAAACATTATTCTGCATTTATTGTTCCCACGATTCCAATTTTTTCTATGTAATTTGACCCTACCCTTTTCTAAAGCTCCCTCTTCTAGTTCTTTTACCTTTGTTACTATATTCACTACTTCTACTAATTGGTTTAGACTAATTTCCATTTTCTAGCAATTGTTTTTTTTTTGGCAGCCACCAGAATTAAGCTGAGCAAGGCAATTCTGTCTAGGCAATTCAGATTCTGTAGCACAGCTCAAAAAACTCACTGCCTTAGTTAAACCAATTGCCAACTCATTACACCCCCCCCCAAAATATGCTTCCAGTTACCTCTTTTTTTCTCCTTCACATCTCGAACATTTTCAATCTGCCTGAGGAAAAATTCTTTGAAGTCTGCATGGGGTATAAAAGTACATATGCAAATATTTCCAAGCAAAAATCCTATATATCTTTTAGGCATTGTTGCAGATTTGCAAGCCACACATATATCTGCCCATTGTTTCATTGTGAATTTCTTATCCAGTCTCTTTTCCCAACCTTTTCCAACCTCTTCTTGTTGATTTCTATACTTAACATGAAATATTTTATATGCTCTACTATCACTTTTTAACAGCAGCTTCTGTTCTAGATTCTACCAAAAACCCTATCAGTTCTGTTTTTTCATTTAGGATTCCCTTATTCCTTTCTTTTTGCATTCAGGTTTAGAAAAAAACAACTTTAAAAATAAACCTTTTAAAATATGAGTTCTGCATCTCTGTTCAGCTCATATGTGCAAAACACAACCGGTATCTTAAAATATTAATAAACAGTCTGCACTCAGCAGTGAGGGGAAATCAAAACAACTGTTATGGATTCTAAAACTGCACCGTAAATGTCTTCAAAAGAAAACTATTAATTCTTACTCTGCATTACAATTATATAAGTTGTATATTACAATAATAGTATTTCAAAGATACTTGGTCTAAGAGTCCAACCCTCTTCTGCATTATCAGCAGAATGGTTTGGAGGGACAGGTGTATCTTGCAGGATACAGCTGCTCTGGAACAGATTCCTTGTCAAAGTAAAATAAAGCTCCTCCCTGTCATATTCAAGCACAACTTGCATCTATGGATGGAAAACAGAAAATCTACCCCAGGGCTGCTGCCTGTATTACTAATGGACAGAGGCAGCTCTTAAATGCTTTATTCTATGCATAAGTCTCCTCAAATTATCTATATGATCCCAGTTATTCTCACCATGAGCAATATATAATTACTGACATGGGATGGGTAAAACACCAAATGTGACTAGTTAATTGAAGCACCCAAAGATAAATTAGCTAGGCTTAAAATGGCTTGCAAGGGCAGCTTGCTTAGTAACTTACCTGTGAACCAACAACAACAGTTTGTTTTGCTCCCCTTAAAACCATACTGAGATCAAATCCATTCTACTCCCAAATTTCCTATTAATACACATTTCTGTAGGAATGGTGCAAAAGAAGCAACAGTTTCAGTATATGTACAAAGATGAAGAGTGATTAAAGAAAGACAAAGCCCTTTTCAACACATGGCCCTTGCTATATAGATATGAAATGAATTTTTGGCAGTAAAACTACCACATTCACTAAATGCAATCAACAGGGGAAAAGGGACAATAAAGTTATTAAAAAGGTAAGAAGTGGAAACAACTAATGCGGGTTTGGGACAGCAAGGAATTCCATTATGTGCATCACATGTACATCACACACATACATACACGTGCTCTCTCGCACATATACATACAATCAAACCAATCAAAATAGGTCACTGTTAAAAGTGCCTCTGACCCAGGTAATGGCTGAAAAGGTCTCAAGCTCACGTCATTTACTTGGGCAGAACACAGAATAAATCTGTGTACATGCACACATGTATATTACATACACACACACACACACACACACTACTTTCTTGCAGGTAACCACTGATCATGAAGGGTGCATTTCAGTGCAGCAATATTCTCAATGTAGTACCCTAACACTCATCAACACTGAATTTATAATAAATTTCATCCTATAATGCTAATTTTAATTCCCTCACTCTTCAGTGCGACTCTCAGCAAATCATTTAGGCAGAAAGCACTCTGGAGTCACTTCTACCTAGTGGGCTTATCGATTAACAAATAAATAAAACGTTTAAGCAGTAAACTGGAATCCTTTAACATATGAAATACATTTGTCCAAATTAACGTCTGCCTCTTATAATAAATGCTCTGTACAAATAATTCAAGCCAAGGGATTCCAAACCACTTCAGTTCTTACAACACAATGGAATACGCAGTATAATAAAATGGTGCATAGGATGAAGCATGAACCTTGTTCTTTCAACCCAGAAGCATCATCATCCAACTACAAAGCCTTGGGTTCTCCTCCATGGCTAGTGCAACTCAGCCTTCTGCCCTTTATATCCTAAGTTTCGTCAGCTGAAGTACAGTTGTGTTATGAACTTACCATAACTGTAGACACAAAGGTATAATTATTGTTGTAGTCATCAATTCTGGGATATCCTGCCTGCAGGAGTCTGACATACTGGACCAACTTCCAAAGCTCTACCGTTCCCCTCCATAGTTCAGCTGGCTCCCTCCCAATCACATGTCAGGACATTAGTGGCATAAGAGGAGAACTGACTGATGCCATCTTCTGACTGTCCTTATTCCATCTCGTCAGGGACCTTGTCTTATGCAACAGAACACAAGTAAACCCTAATAGACTTGGGCCTAAATATTTATCTTTGAGGCCCATCTCTCTCTCCAGGTTCTAGACTGGCTCAGAGGAAGGGAGGAGCCTGGTTGGCAAATGAAGGGGGTGGGGAGATAATGTGAAGAGAGTACCCACATCAACCAAAGACTAACCAAGAAGTATAACTGAGGGGATGGTGGGAGGAACACAGACTACGATAGTGAACATGCTTAAGCATTTATAATTATGGCAAGTTCCTAACACAGGTGTATTATGCTCTCTGCAATATTCACTGTTGTAATCATCACTTCTGGGAAGACTGCTAGACCACAATGTTAGTGAGTGGTTAGTTCTGAATGTGCTATTAAAGCACACTGAACTTGGAGAATAGTCATGACAAACCATCCCCTAGGAGCAGAATCAAAACTTCAATGTTTAAAGACGTGGAACAGAAGTTGGGGATCTCAGTGAAACAAAATGATGGATCCTGCTGCAACCTTCTTCCGAAGCTAAATGTTTCCAGAAGGTGAGCGATCCAGAAATAAAAACGGAAAACTATTCACCTCCCACAGGACCTATCCAAACTATTAAGTGAGACAGTGGAGCCATTAGTCAGAATAACTCAGCCACGAGAGCCCACTGCACAAGTTAAGAAATCCATGGGAAGCCTAGCTGATATTCCATACAACATACCATGCCCCCCCAAGATAAAGGGTGGAAGGCAGGATCCACCCTGGGTGCAGAAATAGCTCCTCTGATCTTAGGTCTCCACCCTGCACTCAGCTCCAGGAGATGAAAATGTGAGAGAAGGGCAATCAATTGTCCTCCCTTGCCTTCCTCCAAAAGATTCAGCTATCCTGTAAACAAGCTGTACAGGTACAAACAGGAAGGAGGAGCAACTTAATGTCAAGTAACTCAAATCACCTGGATCAGGTACTACAACAATGTCCAAGATAACAAAAGCCCCTGCAGGGTTAGCTATATGCAAGGGAAAGGAAATCAACATGTGAAGTAAAAGGCTCCCTGCTCAGAAAAGGCAACCTCTATGTGACTGTCTGAAAGAAGCCTGCAGCCAAAGTACGTCTTTCCAATGGACTGCTACAGGGACTAAGGGAAATCCCCTCAGGGAATCTCTCCACCTTAGGAACAGGAATCTTAGGTGAATGAAACAATTCTAGTATCAAAAGAAGAGTTTATGAAAGGGAGCCTCTAACCTGGCTTCAGCTTGACCAGCCAATTACAAGGAGGCTTTGAAAATTATGGGACCTAAAGGCCACCCTCCTTGACAATGGATAAATCCCACCAAAGAAAGAGAGATCATTAAGCAGCAACCCTCCAGCCACCTATCCTGAATGGGAGGGAGCTAATACCCCAGAAGTTCAAAAGCAAAATCAAATCAAAAGTATGTGGAGGCAAAGATGGGGGATAAGGATCCCCCTTTGAAAAGATGGGCCCCAACTAAAAAGACTGGGCAACTAAACATTCTAGGATCAGGTGGAGGGAAGACGGTCCTTTCTCCACAAGGAAAGAGAAGCAGTTTTGATAACTTAAAAGCAATACAGTCTGGATCTACTACACAACTCCCATGTGGAGGAACAACTGTATACGAGAGACAGGGTCAAGAACAAACTTAAAAGGGATCATTCAATGGAGCAAGTCCTTCTCAGCTAATCTCACAAATGTGACTCTCCTAGTGTTAAGAAAGCACAGAACTGTCCAAACACCCATGACTCAGAAAGACTAGGTGGTAAGGTAAAATTTTGTTACAGCCCTTATGAATTCAGACAGTATGGAGGCAGAGGCAAGCAGGAAGCTCTTAGTTCTGTGCTGAAGGCAGCTGTGGGTTTTCTTTCTCTTCCTGAAAGAATGAAAATGCTCACAGCAAGGGTTAGGACTTTCCAGCGGTGGGTGGTAATTGATCCCTACCAAAGACGAAGCAAAAACTGCAGCCTTTGCCCAAAATGTTTACAACTGACAACTGCTGCACTCAAAAGAAGACTGCCCAGCTCACCACGGGGGGGGGGGGGGGGGCATTCGTAGCCAGACAGTGACACAGACCCATGCAGCAGTGTCTGCTGCTCTTACCAGCATGGCTGAATTCAAAGGTAAAGCCAGCACAAACGACAACAAAAAAGCACATGAGGTAGAAAACAGGAAGCAAAGTTGTAATGAAAAACAGTATCAAATATATCGCACAGATGTAACAAAAGAAGTGAGAACAGCAAAGATACAAGCTGAAAAGAGATTAGCAAGAGGAGTCAGATTTTAAATACACTGTTGAAAAAGAAAGAAGAAAGAAGACTAATCAGTTTAATTATAAATCTCACAGAGAGCAACAGGGGCAACAAAGGTATTGCAAGTTCTAAACAAAAATCTTGCAGTAGTGCTCACAAAAAAGAGAAAGGAAGAGATGGCCTTGTTGAGAGAGTATTTGGGTTTAGAAAGAATAATACTGGATGACTTGCAAATCAATGGGAGGAGAATGTATTGCTAGCTCTAAGGGAATATAAAGTATGAAACAAGATGAGTGACAACCAACTGTTATAAACTTTTCTAAAATGCAGACAAAAACAATGACTTAACATGCTCAAAAGACTTCTGACAAAGGCAGAAGTACCAGAAGACTAATGAACAGCATGTGAGGTTATCCTTGGGTAAAGAGCCCCCTCCGGGACCAGTAATTTATAGACCAGTCACTTAAACAGTGGTGGCATGAAACTTATGGAGAAAGGTATCAGAAGACAAATAGCAGCTTCTTAAAAATGTCATCTCCACCATAACAATCAACATGGGTTTATGGCAAACAGTCAAATTTAATCTAATTTTAAATTGTTACTAAATAACTTGACATACTTGTGCATGTGGATGCAGTTTGCATGCATTTCCATATTGCCTTTCGTACTATACAATGCAGAATACTAAAAAACTGCAGGGGCCTGTGGGAGGGTTTAATATTAAAGAAATTGTTTGGACCATAGTCAGAAGACAATGCATAGGAGCAATCAACACATCGCTCTGTGCCAGTAAAAACTCACAGGACAAAGTCTCAGAGCTCCAGTGTGGGCAATTTGGGTGCTGAAGTTTCCTAATCAGTTTTCCTCTCACTTAAAAGGCCCCTTTTACACTACAAGTTTGCCATATTTTCATGCCCCATTGTCCTCTAAAGAAAAAATTCTGTCAAAAGATAGGACCTTCGAAATTTCATTTTTTCCATAACAAAGTCAGTCCTAAAAGAGTTCTCCACAGCAATGTTATTCAAAAAGGTAGTTATGTTGACTGAAAGAACCCAGCTGACATGTGTGCTGACCGCTCAGTCTAGACATAATTAAAGGAGAAAAGTACCAAGGGTGCACAGCACTCTGAACCACAAGTAAGGTATTCTGATATTTAAGCTTTTTCCAAATCCAAAGTGCCAGGCTGATAATATCCACTCTCCTTACTGTATCTGACTGGCCTCATCCAATTTTTGTAAAACTAGAGAATTTATCATATCAAATTAAATCTTTACTCTTAGCATGACACACATTGCTGCAATCAAGGACAGTAATGAAATGCTCTTAACTAAATTAGATTCCATGTCTGAGACAACAAAAAATTACTTTGATAAAACTTCTTGCGACTGAGAACAAGGAAATTTAAACTAAGATACTTGCACAAAAATATTTGAACTAAAATAGCAAAGATTTCAGTAAAAAATGCAGGGACCTGGAAGTATCAGCATGGAAATGCAATTTGAGGTTAGTAGAGATTACAGAGTCTTAGAAACGTCACATTCACTTTAAAGCATAGTTCATCATCTGGCTGCTACTTTAAACTATGTCTGAAGAAAGTACAGTTGTGTAAAATCTTACCATAACAGCAGACGTCCTCTTCACTGCTGCAGTATTCTTCACCTTGGAGATCTTCTGCAAAGGATAGCCCAAAGTCCAGCTAGTATACCAAAGTCTTTAGATCTTGTATGCACCATACATCACATGTATGCTCCCCGCACAGGACATGGGGTATAAAGGTGACATACGGATGCAGTTACACATAACTGAATTGCCCCATTGGAGAACAGTCTTCATAGGATAAAAGGAGGTCATGCACATCCAAAAGGAGAAAATGCAGATGAAAAAAGAAGGACCCTCTGCCAGAAGGGGAACCAAAACAAAACCCAAAAGAAATAGGTGGAAGGAGACAGGGACCGAATTCTGCAACAGTGAAGAGAAGGGCAACAACTGTACTATGCCCTTCTCTATTACTGTTGCAGTATTCTTCACCTCAGGGAGAGAAGAAAAGCTCAAGAAAAGGAGTGGGAGATGGAAGGCTTGGAAACGCCCTCAACAAATCCATGCAGGATGGCCTTAGAAAAACCTGCTCTGACCCTAGAAACCATATACAATTTAGAATGCTTAGTAAAGGTATGCACTGAAGACAAAGCAGCAACTTCAAGGATGGAATTGGCATGCAAACCCTTGAAGAAAGCAAGAGGCAACAGCCCTAGTGAAATGGGCTCTATCTGAAGTTGGCAGATACTTTCCATAAAAAGAATAACAAAAGGAAATGGTTTTGTTTGGAAACAGCTAAACCTAAAGTCCTGGGGATGAAAAGAAACAAAAAGCCGGTCAGAGTTATGAATGCTCTTAGTTGTATCCAAATAATACTAGAACTGTCTGTGCAAATCCAAGTTATGCAGGACCCTCTCATAAGCAGACTGTGGAGAAGGAAAAAAGGAAGGGAGTTGTACTGCTTGATTTAAGGACAATTCATTTAAAACATTGGGCATACGAAAAGGATTAATATGAAGAGACACCCTGTCTCTGAAATAAACAAAAAAAGGAGGCCATAAGAGCCTGAAGCTCAGAAACCCTAAGAGCAAAAGTATGAACAAACAAGACAGTCTTCTGGGGTAAAGTGTTACAGAGAAGCTGAGAGTGTAGTCTCAAAAGAAGTCAGAGTCAATTTTTTTTAAAACAAATTTAAGGCCCCAAGGAGGAGGAATAGGCTTCCCTGTGGGCCTAAGATGCAGGATGCCTTTTAAGAAGTTGCTTGACCTCAAAATGAGAAGCCAAAGGAGGATTCAAGGGCAGACAGGCAGAAATAGCTGAAAATGGGCTTTCACATAAGAACAGGCCAAGCCAGACTGGAACAACTTACACAAATAGGAGAGAACCAGAGGGACCCCCCCCCCCCCCCATTGACAAAGAGTCCTGGCTATGAGCACAGCACCAGAGAGAATACGTTTTCTATCTGGATGTAAAAGACTTTCTGGTTGAGAGTTTTCTTTCCTCCCATAAAATCCTGAGCATATCCTCAGAAAAGACGTGGCTAAAGGGGATCAAAACCCTATCACCCACAGTCTCAGTTGAAAAAAGTGGACAAGTGAGGATGGATAATGGACCTCTTTGTCCTTTGTGAGGTGGTCCAACTGGTGAGGTAACTTGTGATAACTGCCCTGGCCAGATGCATTAAGAAGGGAAACCAATGCTGTCTTGGCCAAAAGATAGTCACTAGCAAGATTTTTGGGGAGTCCAGCTAAATTTTCTGCAGGATTCTTGGAAAAAGAATAAGAAAAGGGAAGGCATAGAGAAACATCCCCTTCCAAGGAAAAGAAAGGACATCTGTTTTCATGTCAGATGGCATGGCACTCATCAAAAAAAAAAAAAAAAAAAAAAAAAAAAAAAGGGAGCTGCCTGTTAATGGGGGGGGAGGGGGGCAAAAGATCTACCTGAGGAATATCCCACAGATGGACTATGTCCAGAAACACATCGGTGAAGCATCCATTCATGAGCTTGTGTTTTGGACCTGCTCAAAGAGTCTGCCACGAGATTGTTCTCTGAAGGAATATACGCTGACTGAAGAGTTAGCTGATAACAGATAGCCAGAACCCAGGCCTAAAGAGCCAGCTTGCAAAGAAGGCAAGACTTTACGCCCCCTTGCATGTTGACATACCACATCACTGTGGTGTTGTCTGTATAAACCTTCAGAAGGCATGGAGACAGCATAAGGTGAAAAGCCTGAAGGGTCAGAATCAGAGCTCTCAACTCTTTGATGTTGACTTGGTTAGACTTCTGACTGGGGGGGGGGGGGTCTTGAACTTTCAGGTGACCACAGGAAGCCTCCCACCCCACATCACAGGAGTTGGTGAACAGTTCTTGAGAAGGAACTGGAGGCTCAAAAGGAAGGCTGGGTTGAGGGCAAGTTGCTAAATCCACCACTCAAATTCCCACTTGAGACAAGGAAGAAGAGGCACTCTGAAATCCAGAGCATGGTAATGCTGAATCCAAAGTGACTTGAAGTACTATTGAAGCTTCTGCATATGCAGTCTGGCAAGCGGGAGCATTGTAATAGAAGAGACCATAAATCCTAAGGACACCTGAGAAAAATCTCACTTAAAATATTCCATGATTCTAGCTACTATGTCCCCAAAAGACAATTCCTCCAAAGGAGACCCAGGGCTAATGGAGTCCTCCTCATCAAAGTCATAAATCAATGGAGAAGGTGTACAAGAAAAATAAGACAAGTATCCCTCTTCAGAGTCTGAACCCTCATTTGAATAGTCAGGTTCCCTAGGCCTTTCAGAAGGAGTTGAGGTCCAAGGTGGTGCAGGCACAGAAACCTCTTGGCATGGCTTCATTAAACAGGCCCTGAGTGAACTCCAACCAGTCACTCTGAAGGTCCTCAGAATGTACAGAAGAATGCTTACTCTTCTGTTTTTTTTTTTTTTTTTTTTTTTATTATTTTATTTTATTAGCAGGGACATCGGTCCTAACAAACACAGAATGGTTGTGTAAAATCTTATAACCATAGATGTCCTTCTCTTCCATTTTGCAGTATTCTTGTTGTGGAATTTTCCACCTCAGGCGACCAGTACATCAGCTCCATACATCCTATACAAAAGCTTCAGCTTGGCTGTTGCAGCTGCGTGGAACGTCTCATGTAGGTCCATAAACAGGGGGCCTTAAATGTGACGTCTGCATGCACAGACCTCAGAACTTGAAAGCCCAGCAGGAGTAGAAGGCCCAGCAGGATGAGATGCCAGTGATGTCAGGCATAGGGCCATGGAGCCCTTATGTGGTTTTCATAGTCCCCAGGGTAAGGTATAGGACACCAAGGGCCTAAGGCTATGCTGGACTGAGTAAGAGAAGGATAAAGGGGGTTTTGGTGGGAAGGAATAATGCAACATGGAAGAGAACGACATCTATGGTTATGGTAAGATTTTACACAACTATTCTATGTCCTTCTATTCCTATGTTGCAGTACTCTTGTTGTGGAAGAGTACCACAGCTTAGTTGGAAGGAAGGGTGGCGGATGAAGAGGCTGATTCTCCAAAGCCCTGTAGGATTGCCCTGGCAAATCCTGCCCGTGCTATGGAGACACTGTCTAACCTGTAGTGTTTGGTGAAAGTGTGAATGGTGGACCATGTGGCTGCTTCCATAATGGAAGCAGTATCCAGACCTTTGAGAAAGGCTTTGGAGGCTGCCATTGCCCTGGTGGAATGAGATTTTACCCCCAATAGGTGTTTTTTTTTGCCATGGTGTGAGTAACAGAGGCAAATGGCTTTCCTGATCCAACAGGTGACAGCTTGTTTGGAGACTGCCTTGCCCAGGGCACTGGTGTGGAAGGAAATAAAGACTTGATTGGATTTTCTAATGGATTTTGTTTTGTCCAGGTAAATTCTTAGCTGTCTGTGTACATCCAGCGAATGAAGTATCCTCACCCCTTCATTGGTGGGAGAGGGGTAGAAGGTGAATAGATTGGTTTAATGACAAATCATTGACGACCTTAGGCATGAAGGAGGGGTTAGTTCTTAATGTTACCCTGTCCATGTGGAAAGTAGCATAAGGGGGGCAGGCCATTAAGGCCTGTAGTTCTGACACCCTTCTGGCTGAAATTATGGCCACTAGCAGTACTGTTTTCCATGTACACATTTGTAGAGTAGCTATCCCAGCAGGTTCGAATGGGTGCTGGGTTAGCTTTTCCAGAATGAAGTTAAGGTCACAGGGTGGTGGGATGGACTTTCTTGGAGGCCTAATGTGTAAGAAGCCTTTTAAAAATAGCTTTACATTGAGCCTGGGAGGGTCTAGTGGTAGGCAGGCTGAGAGTGCGGAAAGGTGAACTTTTACTGAAGAGTATGAAAGTCTGCCTTTTACTAGTTGATGCACATGTGCAAGAACTGGGGGGGGGGGGCTGTGCAATGCATGGGTCCCTTCCCTTGTCCGGACACCATTTTGAAAATCTTTCCCATCTAGCCAAGTATGATTTTCTTGTAGTAGGTTTCCTGGCCTCCCTTAGGACTGAAAGCACGTCCTCAGAGTAGTGGTGCCTGAAGGGAATTAAAAGTTTATCACCTAGTGTCAGTGACAACATCTGCAAGTGCGGATGGATGAGAGTTCCCTTTTGTTGTGTCAGAAGGTCCACCTTGTGGGGTAACTTGTGGTGATTGCCCTTGGCTAGATTGGGAAGTAGGAGGAACTAGTGCTGTCTTGGCCAGTATGGAGTCACCAACAAGATTTTTGGTTTATGTCTCCTGATTTTCAGGAGGACTTTCTGAATTAGTGGGAAGAGAGGAAAAGCACATAGAAACCTCCCCTTCCAAGGGATGCTGAAAGCGTCTACTCTCCAAGCTAGAGGGGAGTAGGTCTTGGAGCAGAAAGTCTGCAGTTGTCTATTCTGGGGGGAGGCCTAGGTCTATTTGAGGAGTGCCCCACCGGTGGACAAAGTCTAGGAAGACTATCCTGTCCAGCATCCATTCCTGTTGTGGAGAGGATGTCCTGCTTAGGTCTGCTTGTTTGTCATCCTGCGAGGGGATGTAGGATGCCGGCAGGGACAAGTTGTGGTGAGAGGCTAGATCCCATATCAGTAAGGTTAGGCTGCACAGGTGGTACGCTTTTGTTATTCTCTGTTTGTTGAGGTACAACATAACTGTGGTGTTGTCTGTAATTATTTGGAGAACACCTGGTAGTAGCAGGGGACTGAAGTTTTCAGAGCCAGGAGGACTGCTGTCATTTCTCTGACATTGATGTGTTTGGCCTTTAAGGAAGGGTGCTATGTTGCTTAAACCTTGTAGGATTCCATAGTGGCTCCCCATCCTGAGTCTGATGCATCTGTATGCATAACCTGAGTTGGGAGGTTGGGCTGGAGTGGAAGGCCCGGGTTGAGCTGGACTTGTTGAATCCACCAGCTGACCTCAGCCTTTAGGCAGGGTAGGAGTGAGATTTATTGCTCCAGGGGATGCTGGTGTTGGGACCAAATGTTTTTTTAGACATCACTGCAGCTGTCACATATCCATTCTGGCTAGTGGAAGCATAGTGATGGTGGCTGCCTTTAGGCCTAGGGTCCTTAGGAATTGCCTTGCAGTTGTTACTTGGGTCTGCAGCAGGGCTTTGAAATGGGAGGTCACGGAGCTGACATGGTCTGGGGTAGAAAGGCTTTCATCATGTCTGTTTTGATTTTGCAACCCAGGAATATTTTGTCTTGCTCTGGGGTCAGAGAAGACTTTGGGAGGTTGAGGGTGAACCCCAGATTTTGTAGAAGGGACATGGTGAACTGCAGATGGGCTGAAAGGGTTTCTTTGCAGTGTGCAAGGATCAGGATATCATCTGGGTAAGGATAAATCTAAATTCCCTGTGTTCTGCAATCGGCAATGGCAGGAGCCAGGCATTTTGTGAACACTCTGGGGGCAGTGGACAAACCAAAGGGCAAGGCAGTAAACTGGAAATGAGAGGAGAGTCCAGAGAAATGTAAAAAATCTCCTGTGGGAGGGTAGGACAGGTATTTGCAAACAGGCTTCTTTTAGGTCCAATGTGGCCATGAAAGCCTTAAGAGGAAGTAAGCTTGGGAGTGACAACATTCTGAAGGTGGGTACCTTTAAGGAAAGGTATAGGATAGGTCTCCATGGTCCATCCCTTTTGGGAACCAGGAACAGTCAAGAGTAGAAGCCTTTTCCTTCCTGTCCTGAGGGGACAGGTTCTATGGTACCCAAGTTCAGTAGGTCTGACAGGACCTGTGGTAAGATGTGTCTTTGATTTCTGGGGGGGGGGGTGCCTCTTAGGGGTGTTTTTTCTTTCCAGGAGAGGAAGTATCCTTTTTGGATAATAGCCAACACCCATCTGTCTGTGGTGATGGCTTTCCAGAAGGGGAGCCAGTAGGAGAGGCGGGTGTAGAGGGGTAGGGAGGCAAGGCAGTCGCACATTGTTGGGGCTTCTTCTGTCTTGAAAAGGCTGCTGGCCTGAAGTGGTTTGTCTTCTGGTACCTCTTCTAGGTCTGGAAGAGGTAGTTTCAGCAGAGGTAGGGTTACAT
Organism: Protopterus annectens; assembly: GCF_019279795.1. NCBI lineage: Eukaryota > Metazoa > Chordata > Ceratodontiformes > Protopteridae > Protopterus > Protopterus annectens. Next base: position 353,999,080 of record NC_056735.1, on the reverse strand, counting down.
CTGACAAATGTGGCCTTGGCAGGGCAGTTCCTGTAATATTTGGGGATTGGAGACACCAACAAACGTTTGATGTCTTGTAATTCCTTGCAGGTTTTTAAAAAGATCTGCAGATTGTTTTCCAAACAGAAAATTGGGGTCTGGGGGGGGGGGGCATCTAAGATCTTAGACAAAGTCTTCTGGTAAGTGTTGAAGTCTAAGCCAGGAGTATCTCCCGAGAATGGAGGCAGATGCTGTCGAGTGAGCAGAAGCTTCTGCAGCATCATACCTGCATCTAATTGAGTGTGTGGCTACATGGGCAGCCACAGAGAGTTTTGATGAGATGTCATCTTTTGTAGGGCAGTCAGGAATAGTGGCCAGCAAGGTAGAGGCTTGAGAGACTAGGTCCAAAGTATATTTGATCATATGTGTCTGATAGATGATGGCTCTAAAAGCCAAAGTGGAAGAGGTATAGACCTTCTTACCAATCCTATCCATAGATTTGCAGTCTTTGTCAGTGGATAAGAGTGAGGCAGACGGAATGAGTCTGGATTGTTTATCAGGATAGGTGGCAATCACAGCTGGGTCTGCCAGGGGAGGGTTGACTATGACTTTCTGGTCATCAGGCACCTTGTAGAAGCGGTCTGGCCGCTTAGGGGCAGGTGGCTGTGAATCTTGTGTCTTTGATGCAGAGGTAAAGGCATCCAGGTATGCAGGTATGACAGGTGGGATGGCAGAAGGGGAGGGGGATTCTACTTGTAAAAGCTCAAAATACCTCTTCGGAGTGTCAGACATGTGAGAGGTATCCCATTTGAAATATTCTTTCATTTTGGTGATAGTTTCACCAAATGTAATATCCTCTGGAGGAGAGGATCCCTCAATAGATTCTTCATCTGGTGAGTAGTACTACTGAGGTGAAGCAATTTGGGAGGTGTAAGAAATGGATTCCTCAGAGGAGGAGTAGTACAGGTCTTACTCTTCTTCCCCCCTGTCCTCAGAGGCCAGAGGAGGGGGAGAGAAGAGGCAGAAGCAGGTATAGGGATAAGCAGTGGTAGAGCAGTGAGGGATGAGGCTGAAGGCCTAAGGGTCATAAAGACCTGCATCAAGGAAGAAGTGAAGGACTGACAGTCAGGTAGGCTTTCTTTGGTCGAGGCTGCATGTTTGTTTTTTTGTTTCTTTTTGGCTGGTGTAGATGTAGGCCTGGAGTTGGAAGATGGTCTAATGGTAGCAGCATCCGGAGGAGGGATCACAGTCAGAGGCTCTGCTAAGTCTGGTTCCCCCTTGACCTCGGCAGTAGTTGGGGTTTGGGTTGGCTCCGGGGACGTGCCGGCCATCAACTGTGAAATGGCTTCTATGAAGGTCGCCACTGAAGTCGACGGATCCGCCGGCCATCCCTCAACTCCTAAATCGAAAGCTGGCAGGGTGTCCAGTAGCGGAGCAGTAGTAGAAGAGGGCCTGCCAAACTTAGCCTTCTTACTCATAGATTCTGTTGAGGCCTCAAGGTGGGATCCATCCTAAGGGCTAACCTTTTAAGCTGTTGGGTTTCCCAAGTAAAGATTAAGAGTGGCCAGACAGCTGCGAAGGGTCTTGGGTACAAAGGATTGGCAAATGGAGGAGTTGCGATCATGCTCCCGGCCTAAGCAAAAAAAACGCAGCGGTCATGTTAGCCTTTATAGGGTATCTGGCACTCGCATTTATTTTTTGCTGACATCGGCTATGAATTGCTGTAACAAACCAAGCTTTAGCAAGTTAAGAAGAATAAAACCCAAAGGGGTACTTAGCTTTTTAGACGTTCGTGGTGAAGGAGTGAAGCAAGCGATGCGTCTCATCTGCAACTGAAAAGTTCTGGGGTCTGTGCGTGCAGATGTCACATTTAAGGCCCCTGATTTATGGTCCTACGTCTGACGTCCCACGCAGCTGCAACAGCCAAGCTGAAGCTTTTGTATAGGAGCAGACGTATGGGTCGTTTGAGGTGGAAAATCCCACAACAAGAATACTGCAACATAGGAATAGAAGGACATTGGCGGTTCAGTAAGAGTACCAAGAACCTCTTCCCTGACCAGAATCTGTGGAATTCCTCTAGGGCCCTCCAAGATAACTAACCACAGTTCCCCCTCAGTGTCTGGAATAGATGCCTGCAAAGCCTCAGAGGACATGTGAAAGGAAGAATCCATGCCTGCCTCCGGCAAGGTCGCTGCAGAGGAATCCGAAGTAGACACCAGACAGTCTAGAGTGCTATTACCTGCTTCTACAGAGACATCCGGTGGAGGCTGGACAGCCAAAGAATTTGGCCACGACTGCTTGACCTTCTTGCTTAATGACTACCTCAGGGTAATGGATTCCTCCATGCTACACTGAGCCAATTGTTTAAGCCGCTGGTTCTAGAGAGATAGATGGCCACAGAAGACAACCAGCTTCTAAGAGTCTTGGGCACAAATGCCTTATAAATACTCAAGTATGGTCATGGGAAGCACCCAAACAAAAGCCACACTTTTCATGATGATCCTTATGGGTAATCTGTCTCCAACACTAACATTTCTCTTCTTGGATGACACAAACTCCAGGTAACGAAAAGAAAAGAAGACTAACAGTAAGAAAGAAAAGACCCCACTTATCTCACAAAGCAGTATCAGCACAGCAAAGGGCTTCCAGACCGATGATGGCATTTGGACTGGCTGTAAATATGTTCTAGGTAACTGTATCCATGTTACCTTTATGGCCTACATCCAGTGCGGGAAGCATACATGTGATTTACAGCGCATACAAGATCTAAATATTTTAGTATAGTGGCCAAACGTTGAGCTATCCTTAATAGGAAATAACCAAGGTGTACTGCAACAGTGATATAGGACATTGTCAATTACAGGGCCACACTGATGTTACCCACAGAACTTTGAGAGAAGCTTCACATCCTAGAGCCATTTGGCAAGACTAACATTCATCAAGGAACAGAATTTAGTCCACATACCGGTAATCAAATTATCTGCAATTCATGACCAATAAAGTACAGTTTTGTACCTACCATTAATGTAGATGTTCGAAGATCCACATTGCTGCAGTCGTTACATATGGGTAGTCCGCTGTCCTCGGTCGGCCCGAATACCAAAGTATTAGGCTGACGTCGGTCAAGGCGCTTAAAACTGACATCAGGACGTCAGGGTACAAAAGCGCATGACCGACGTCATATCCTCAGTCTTTTCTTGCCCCAGATGTCAGAAGGCCCTAAAAAGAAAGGCCAAAGCCAAAAAACAGCAAAGAAACACCAACCACCCCTGCACTAACCACATTTACAAAATTTACAACTCAAACCACACAACCACCTCTAACTACAGAGGGGAAGGAGGGAGGGTAAATTGGACTGCAGCAATGTGGATCTTCGAACATCTACATTTATGGTAGGTACAAAACTGTACTATGTTCTTCATCTCACATTGCTGCAGTCCTTACATATGGGTAGAATCCCAAAGCAGAGGTAAGGGAGGATGGCAAAACTATAAAGCATTAGGAGCTGCCAAAATGCCCTGTAAATTTGCAGTGGCAAATCCAGCCCTAGATTTAGAATAAAGTGGAAGGTGGTAATGCTTAGAGAAAGTATGCACTGAACTCCAAGTAGCTGTCTCCAAAATATCTTTAGTAGCCACCCCTTAAAAAGCTGTAGAAGTGGCAGTAGCCCTAGTGGAATGAGGCCTAATCCCAGCTGGAATCTCCTTACCATGATGGGAATAACAGAAAGCAATACAAAAACCAATCCACTTAGAAATAGTTTGTTTTGAAACAGGTTTGCCCTGAGAACCCAAAGCAAATGAAACAAACAACTGCTGAGACTGCCTGAACCCTTTAGTTCTGCTCAAATAATATCGCAACTGTCTGTGAATATCCAAAGTGTGCAAAATCTTCTCCCCTTTATTTTGGGGGTTTGCATAAAAAGTAGGCAAATGAATAGTTTGGTTTAAAGCCACACTAGAAACCACTTTAGGCATAAAGGAAGGATTAGTACGCAAAGACACCCTATCCTTGTGGAAAATTAAGAAAGGCTCAACCGCCATAAGGGCCTGTAATTCAGAAACCCTTCTCGCAGAGGTAATGGCCAACAAAAAAGCAGTCTTCCATGATAAATATTTCAACTCGGCAGTAGCTGCAGGCTCAAAAGGTTGTAGAGTGAGTTTCTCCAACACAAAATTGAGATCCCAAGCAGGAGTAGGAGCTCTACGTGGGGGTCTTATATTCTTTGCCCCTCTAAGGAATTGCTTAAACAAAGGATGAGAAAATAATGGTGGGTCACAGTCATAGTGAGCAGAAATTGATGCAGCATGAACTTTTATAGAGGAGAAGGACAAACCTTTGTCCAATAACTCAGTAAGGTATTGTAGAGCAACACTTAAATTAGGTTTAGAAACATCAAAATCCTTAGCTGTACTCCAAATTAAAAATCTCCTCCATTTATCTGCGTAAACTTTCCTTGTACTAGGCCTTCTGGCCTCCAAAATAACATTCAAAACTTGTTGTGGAAGCTGAGACCCTCCAGGGTTTAAAACAGAATATGCCAGGCTGTTAGATGCAGAGAGTGAAGTTTGACATTGAGTAAATGACTGTTCTCCTGAGACAGCAGGTGTGGAATCGAAGGCAAAGGCCATGGAGGCTCCCGTACCAGACTTCTCAGTAATGGGTACCAGTGCTGTCGAGGCCAATCCGGAGCTATTAAAATCATGGTTGGCTTGTCCTGTCTGACCTTCAGGAGTACCTTTGGGAGGAGAGGCAGTGGTGGAAAGGCATACACGTGAAGATTGCTCCAAAGAGCATCCACTTTCCAAGCTGTGGGATGAAACCTTTTTGTGCAAAACTTTGGCAACTGGTAATTTAGTGGAGAAGCGAACAGATCTATGTCTGGAGTTCCCCATAACACTGTCAATTCTTGAAATACATGAGGATCCAATTTCCACTCGTGGGGATCCATAATTTGTCTGCTCAACACATCTGCTAAGGAGTTCTGTGCTCCTGGCAGAAACCTTGCCTGAAGATTTAGCTGTAAACTGAGAGCAGTCTCCCACAAAATCATTGCTTGTCTGCATAGAAGGTATGAATGTGTCCCCCCTTGCTTGTTGATGTACCACATGACAGTTGTGTTGTCTGTTTGAATCAACACCTGCCCTGGAAGAAGTAAATCCTTGAAAGCTATCAATGCAAATTGGACTGCTAACATCTCCTTCAAGTTGATATGTAAATGTTGCAGTCTGGCAGGCCACGTGTCTTGTACCCATTTTCCATTTAGATGAGCTCCCCAAGCTTTGTCTGAGGCATCTGACGTTAGAATCTGACTCGCCTCTGGTCGGGCCACAGAGAGTCCCTTGTTTAGGTGACATTCCTGAGCCCACCACAAAAATTCCTTTTGAATGCAAGGTATCATCTGAACGACAGTGTCCATATCTTGGCAGTGTTGCGTCCATACATTTTTGAGATACCATTGTAGCTTCCTCATATGCAGTTTGGCATTGGGAAGTACCAGAATACAAGATGCCATGAACCCCAAGGCTTGAAGGACTGTCCTTGCAGTCAGCCTGGACTGACGAGACAATTGATGGAAATAAAGAGAAAGATTCTTTTGTTTGTCCGGGGTCAAAAAGGCCATCTGAGATGCTGTATTCAGTCTCACACCCAGAAAGCACATGTCCTGAGAGGGTACTAGACTGGACTTTATTTCGTTCACAGAATACCCTAGGCATCTTAACACTGCCATCACATACTGTAAATGATGAAGAAGTTCGCCCTTTCCTTGAGCCAGAATCAGGCAATCGTCCAAATAAGGATAGATTTGTATTCCTCTTAGCCTGAAGAAAGCTACCACTGGAGTCAGAACCTTCGTGAACACCCTGGGCACTGTAGATAAGCCAAAGGGCAATGCAGAGAACTGATAATGAAAAGTCCCAGACCGAAAACGCAGATACTTCCTGCAACTGGGCCTGATAGGAACATGAAGGTAAGCCTCCTTGAGATCCAGAGTCACCATCCAGTGATCTTTGCCCAGCAGAGGTAAAAGCTGTTGTAACGTCAACATTTTGAACTTGGGAATGTCCAGATATGTGTTGAGGATAGATAAATCCAAAATTGGTCTCCACGTGTTCCCTTTCTTTGGTACTAGAAACAGGCGAGAATAAAATCCTAGGCCCACTTCTGGCAGAGGGACCGGTTGTATAGCTCCTATTTGAAGCAGTAGAGAAATTTGTTTGTGAGCCTCTAGTCTTTGCTGAGGAGGAACGTCTGGCATGCCCTTGAAAGGAGGCAAGGTATGGAAATAAAACTTGTAACCTTGGTGTATGATATCCAATACCCATTTGTCCTGGGTAATTAAAATCCAATTTTCCTTGAAGAGTGCCAACCGTCCTCCCAAAGGTGCTGCCAGGCAAGAAGGATCTGGCAGCTGAAAAAGTAGGTCATTGGGCCTGTTTACGAAAGGACTGGCCCCTGCCCTCACTCAAGATTGCAGGTGAACTCCCTGTTCTAGGTCTGAAGGAACTCTGAGCTCTGCCCCTACCACGCCTAGATCTCCCCGTAGACTGAGAACCATAAGAAGGATACGTCCACCCCTTAGCAGGCCAATTCCTACTAAACTTCGGAGGCTGAACTTGCAAAAAATATTTAACAGTCTGCATAGACTTAGCCTTGTCTTCCATTTTCTTCAAGACTGACTCCACAGGTGGACCAAACAACACTTCAGACTGCAAAGGAGCATCCAAAATCCTTGTCTTAACATGGTCAGATAAATTCTGATCCTTCAGCCAGGCGTGCCTGCGAAGAACTGAACCAGTGGCAGCCACCCTAGAAGAGGCCTGCACAGCATCAAAACCACATTGTAAAGAATGCTTACCCACCTGTTCAGAGACATGCACCAAATCTTGTAATTCTTTACAGTCAATGCCTTCTGCCAGAGCATCCACCTTAGATTTCAATTGAGAAAGAAGAAAATTTTGATATTTCAACATATGAAACTGGCAATTCAAAGCCCTCATTGCTAAGGTAGAAGATGTATGGACCTTCTTTCCCCATCTATCCAAAGCTCTGGCCTCTTTATCTAGAGGAACCGGATTTTTTACAACAGAGGCCCTGACACCCTTAGGTCCCTGACTAATAGTTTCTGGGTCCGCCCTAGGACTCTTATAGAGATATTTATGAGCCTCAGGCACCCTGTAATACCTATCCGGTTTAACAGGCAGGAGGCAGAGAATCAGGATTAAGTGATGCCTCTGAAAACACATCTTGCACAACAACCAGAACAGGGGTATAGCTAAGGGCCTGTGCTGAGGTAAAAACAAAAATTCCCTAAGCCTTTTCCGTGAATCAGAGAAGTCCTGACCTTCCCACTTAAAATGTTCCCTCATAGAATGAAGTGTCTCTGAAAAAGAAAAATCCTCTGGAGGAGAAGCAGAAGGAGTGGAATCTTCTGCATCAGAATCAGAATAAGGGGAGTACTCCTGCAAGTCTTCAGCCGAAGACTCTGAAACATCCGAAGTCTGTTCAAAACTTTCCAACTCTGGCTCCACCATAGGCCTCTTATCAGGAGGGGGCAAAGAACCTCTAATCAGAGTAATCAAATCTTCTGCCATTTTAAGCACGTGCTTCTTAGGCACAGACCCTGCTGAACTAGGAGTGATACCAACAGAAGCTAAACCTGGCCTGCCTCTGGAAGAAGCCTTGGAAACAGAAAGAGAGGGCCTAACCACCCTGGGAAGGGAAGGGAGTATAGTAACCTAAGAAGCCCCTTCAGCCTGACCTGCCTCTTGAGAGGCCACATCCTGCAAAATCAAAGTCTCCCCCTGAGACTCCAGAGAAGCCTCCATCGGAACCACCGGTTCCACTGAAGCCTCTAAAGAACCGGCGTCCGGAACGGACGACTCATCTTGCCTGGGTTTAACTGTTTTGTCTTTGCGCTTCTTCGTGGAAGCAGGCGCCGGAGAATCCAACGGCATATTATAATTGCACCGCTTACCAAAGACCAGCCTAGCACAATCTAACCTTCGCTTAATAGTGCGTTTATTGAACCTAGCACAAAAGCGACACCCGACTACGTCATGCTCAGGCCCCAAACAAGGAATGCACAAAGAATGATAATCCCTATGCGGAATCTGTTTCCCACAAGAAATACAATTATTCACTTTTTCTGACATCCGGTAATACACTGAGGCAAGAAAAAAACAAAATATTCCAACGGGTACTTAGCCAACTTGGATTCGGTCTGAAACTCCGAACTCGAAAAATTTCAGAACGCCGAACGGCACTTGCAACGCTGCTTCTGCATCGGACCATGCGGCAAAAAAGACTGAGGATATGACGTCGGTCATGCGCTTTTGTACCCTGACGTCCTGATGTCAGTTTTAAGCGCCTTGACCGACGTCAGCCTAATACTTTGGTATTCGGGCCGACCGAGGACAGCGGACTACCCATATGTAAGGACTGCAGCAATGTGAGATGAAGAACATCTTGAGAAACTTAATCAAAGTAGATCCCAGCTTATGGAACTCAGACTACCCAGTAGTTAAAAGATGTTAAATTATATTTTTTCTTTTACCCTGCAGTTAGTCATTACTCAAACTGGTATGAGACTGCCTTCTTTCAACAAGGATGAATCTGTGACTGAATTAAATTCACTGAGACTACTAAATAATTAACAAATCAACTTGTTAGCAAAGTTTTTCATTTGCATCACTTTTATTAAAATGTTGCCATGTATGTTGACATATGCCTTAGCAAGCTGCAAGAATCTGGGAAGCATATTACATTTGACAAAATGTTCTCACTTACTAATGGTTTTACACAAATCTTATTCAGTTAGAATTTACAGAATTGTGTGTGTGTGTGTGTGTGTGTGTGTGTGTGTGTGTGTGTGTGTGTGTGTGTGTGTCCGTGTGTGTAGTACGTCTTTAAAGTTGTATCAAGGTCACCAAATTTGATGAACTATAGTATAATGCTGGGACCAAATCCTTCTTTCCTTGTAAAACAGTGGAAGTTAACTAGATTAAGGTGGTCAGAATCATCTACATAATACTGTCTCATTGAATTAGGTGCAACACAAATCCACTAAATGACTTCTTAATCAAATCCAGTTATATAATCCAGGCACACACTTGCAGCCCAACAAAACTGAAATGATTATTTCATAAACATAACTAACATCTCTACTTTATGCCTTCTAGATTAAGAAATAATGGAATGTACGAAGACTGAAGAGTCAAACTGAAGTGAGTTGCTATCCTCCAAGGTATCATAGCACATTTGCAAACAGGGTACAATCTGATAACCTCAAAAGGTTCATAGGTTGGTACTGGGGTATCTGCCCGAAGGCATATATTAGCCCAGCCAAGTTGTGCTGTATTCATCGCCCCTTTAGTAGTTCCCTAGACCCTTGTACTAGCAGCTAGTACCCTTGGCCCCTATCTAGTAGTGCTGTTGGTGTGATCCCCGGTGTGAACTTTCTGTTACCCATCCACTCATCAAGGTTCCTCTTGAAGAGTGATAGTGAGGGGCTCTGTCTTATGTAGATCGGGACCCTGCTCCATAGTAAGGGAAGTCTCTGTGAAGGGAATCTATCCCTCCAGCATGTTCTATTCATTGTTGTGTTGAGGTTTATATCCCTAGAGCGTGTAGCTCGAGTAGATTTGGTTTTGCTAAGATGGAGCATGTTCAACAATTCTGGGTTGGACATGGCTCTGTACGTTAGACAGAGATCACCTCTGAGAAAGCGGTATGCAACAGAGAACAGTCTTAGCTTTTTCAATCGTGCTGCATAGGGCAACTGTTTGAGGCCAGTAATCCTCTTGGTTAGGTACCTCTGTGGTCTCTCCAGCTGCTGGAGATGTCTAGCCAGGTACATTCCAATTGGTGCATTGTACTCAATAATGGGTCTGATGAGAGAAGAGTAGAAGGGCACCATTACATCCTTAGATCTTGATGCGAACCCTTTCGTGATCAGATGGGTCACATAGAAGGATTTTCTAACCACTTTGGCAACATGGTTATCAAAGGAAAGCTGACTATCTACTTGGGTCCCTAGATCCCTTATTTCTTAGTCAGATTTCAGGGGATTACCTCCTATGTTGTAGTTTGTGGGTACTCTGTTTTTTCCAAAGGGGATTACTACGCATTTTTGTGCATTTAGCTTGCGACCATGGCTTTGACACCATGCATCAGTCTCATTTAGGCCCTTCTGGAGGATCTCCATGTCGGCCAGAGACTATTATAGCACCCAGTTTGCAGTCGTCTGCAAACTTAGTCAGCCACAGCCCTTCCGTGCTTGCCTGTACTTCTGAGAAGTATATGCCAAACAGGAAGGGCCCCAGGACAGAGCCCTGAGGCACACCACTCGTTACTGGTCTGGATTCGGACATAGATCCCGCTACTCTTACTTTATAGGATCTGTCTTAGAACCAATTTGCGATCCATCTTGTGGCGTAAGGGTTTATGCCCAGGCTGGTGAGCTTATCAATAATACCTGAATGGGGAATGGTGTCAAATGCTTTAGCAAGGTCAAGGTAAGCCGTGTGTACCTCCTTTCCCTTATCTATAGCCTGAGTAACTGTCTCAAAGAAATCCACCAGGTTCAGGAGGCATGATCTGCCCTTGACGAAGCCGAACTGTGTGGGGTCCAGTGACTGGAGGTTCCCAATCTCTCCATTTAGGAGCTCCATAATGATTTGCTCCATAGCCTTACAGATCAGACTGGTCAGGCTTATTGGTCAGTAGTTCCCAGGGTCAGTTGTGGCCCCACCCTTGTGTAGCGGGACCGCCGTTGCCATGCGCCATTCTATGGGCACATACCCTGTGGAGAGACTGAGGCTGAACAGGGTATTAAGATGCGGGGTTAATTCCTTTTGGAGCTCGCGTATGACACAGCCTGGGACACCATCTGGTCCCATGGAGGCAGTGTTTTTAGCTTTAGATAGAGCCTTGTTAACCAACGTATCAGTAATAATTGGACTTACACAATCCCCTGGAATGGTAATAGGTCCAGTAGGTGGTGAGGGGGGGGGGGGGATTTGCACTGAACCTGTCAGCCAAGATGTTAGCAATGTCAGAAGGGTCAGTGTATTTTGTTCCATTTTGTACTAGCTCAGAACCGACCTGAGTGTTGCCATTTAGGTTTTTGACGTAGCCATAGAAGGCCTTATTGGTTATCATTGGCATCCTTGGCAACTTTCTTTTCAAAATTAGCTTTAGTTCTTCTTGTTTCTGCACCACATCTATAAAGTGTTGCCTGTGCAAACTTGCAGAGGTCCTGAGGACCACAGATAAACACTTTGAAATCCTTAAATTATCAACACCATCTCTCCAATATTCATGTGCTTCTGTCTTTTATGAGGACTCTACTGATGCTGCATTATAACACTTCAAGAAACTGCTCCCACACCAGGTTTGATGCTTCAGTAGTGACAAACTAGAGAGGGCTTAGAAAAAAAGAATGAGAGAGATCTGGATTGCAAGAGGTATGGTCTATCAGAGAATCTTCTTTCTTACAAATCCCAAAACAGGGATCTGAAAATATAAAGGGTGAAGATGCAGAGTCCACACTCACCTGAGATACTATTAGATATTTCTCATGTGGAGTCTGGCCAGGGGAAGCATGACAATCATTAACGCCATGTGCCCCAAAATTAAGAGAAATCCCCTTGCATATACCTGGCTTTGAATGGAGAAATTCAGAAAGAAATGTTGAAAATTTCTACTTTGTCTGAAGGCAGAAAGGCTCTTTCCAGGGCATAATCTAACTCTCATCCCAAGAATGCAATTCCATAAGAAGAGATGAGAGAAGAATTTTATAAAGTTGATTTGTAAACCCAGAGTACATTTGCTAAAGCTTCTTGACAGCTGGAAAAAGAGTCTACAAAGATAGACAATCATCCAAAAGCATACTAATGAAATGGTAGAACTGACAAGCTCTGCCACTCCAAATGAAATTAGTCTACTAGGGACCAGTAATGATCCGAAACCATGTAAGAGATGCAGTACAGATGCTGAGCAAGTCAGAAAAGACTTCGAGATGAATTAGTGCTGTCAAAACCACAGGAAAAAGTATATAATGACTACAGGAAGGGATAAAGAAAGGAAAAACAGAATTTGGCAGAAAAGGTAATTAAGAGTTATTAATCCACAATGAAACAGAGACAGATAATAATCTGGAAAAAAAAAAGTGAAGAAATTCCTAACACACGGGAACCTCTGCAGTCTAGAGTCCTTTATATCAGATAGGGTGGTAAATCAAGTGTTGATTACTGGTGTTCCCATACCAAAGGGAATACACAATATTCTTCAGGAAGGAGTGGACATTTTACAACATGCAGGCAAGTACGTAAAATAAAGGATGTGAAGGATGGTGTAGTTAGGTTGTTTAAGACCACCAAGAAGTATGACAAAATAGTAACATATTTATTTTAACAATATCAGCAAAACAAGTATAGAAAACTTTAAATAAGAATGTGATCGAAATCCTACATCTTAGTAAAAAATTAATACTTCAAGTAAATTGTCCTAACATTTTCAAGCTGTTAGTTTGAAGGGCTTATTACAAAGGAAAGCCAATAGTCTTTCCAATCTTTTTACAAAATGCTGCTTGATTAATGGAATAGGACATATTAAAACATGATGAAAGATGGCAGAAAACGGCAACTATTTGGACACAACAGTGTCTACCTGAACCATAGGAAGGATAAGCTGGCTGGTCACCTATTAAAAGTGAAAATTTTTTTTAGGAGGCAGCACAAAACAAATCTAAGAACACTGAGTGATGGGATAGTATGTAGCTCACTTATGACTCAGAACAGTATGCGTAATTGGACAATGACTATGCTAATCTTTATATTAGATATATTAAAATACAAGTACTCTACAACTGTGAGATGGTATGAATATCAAACAAGCAGATGTTTACCACTCCTTAAATGACTGAAAATTGATCAGTCGACTAAAAATGAAATAAAGTTAACATCCCAGGCATAATTTCAGCAGAATATCATAAATCATTTAATAAAATGCTGCTAGCTCCTTATATGCACTGCAATGACTACAGCTGTAAACAATTCCAGACTATCATATATTAAAACTAAGTCTGGGAAATCTTAAATTCCCAGAAAACCAGACAGACCGGATGAAAAAAATAGGAAATAATGGCAAATGCAGACAATTCACTGTTTGGTAGGAGTAGAACAAATATATTTTTTTCCAGAACATAAACATCAAAACTAAATCAGATAGTTCAGGCAATTATTATAACAAAAATGCCAGCATTGAGTGCGAAAAAATGTAAATACCATAACTGCTTTATTAGCAGTCAATTGATTTTGATCTTATGAAATTCTTCATAAAGGATGTTATAAAAAATAACTTTCTAACTCTGCTTACAAACATAATACTATACATGCTTTATAAACTGGATGTGTAACTGAATATAATTCGTAACGGAATATAAATAATAAAAGCTCAGTAAACCTATTCTCTGTAATGGAGTTAGGCAGGGCTGTTTAATGTCCCCCACTATTTTTTATTTTGCAATGGAAACTCTTTTTTACATCTTATCCATAGGTAAAATAAAAAGCACCCACTAAATACAAAAGTTTAAATGCAGGCAACTAGAGTCTAAAAATAAGCAAAGCTTAAGAATCAACACAACTCTTTTCAACTTAAATGTTTTTCTTTCTCTTCTTTCCATTTCTTAATGTGGATATTCTTACTAAGTCAGAGGTCCTTTTCAACAGAAGCCTGAGGAGTAAAGCTCCACCATTATGTGTTAAAACAATGTAAGCAAAGTAAACAGAATGTATTCAGTATAAAAGTATACAGATACATTATTACAACACAATATCTAAACATATACAGTGTAAAATTAGAGAACAAAACATTTGGACAAAGATGGACAGATGTGTTTGGTTATGGCACACGGATACAAACATAGTCAAATGACACAGTTAAACATTCTACAATACACAGATTTACAACTGATAATGTATCTTAAAGTGTGGTTGAGCAGGACTTTTAATTGAGGGTTTATACTGGTTGAAAGGGTTAGATGTGGCAACATGAAAGGATATGGGTTGGTATGTGCAGTTAATTAGTGGGAGGAGCTGAGAAACAGCACTGCTCTTATATTTAGAAATATATGTATTTGGCTGAAGCATTTGTGTGCCTCCTGTTTGCTCTGAATATTGCTGATCTGCGGCTGCATTTTATTTTGATTTGAAACTCTTCATTTAAGGTTTGATCACTTTTATTTTGTATCTTATTCTAGAATTACATTTGCGTTGTTTTAAGTTTTCTGTTCTGTTAGAGTTTTAAGAGTTCTTGGTTAGGGTCAGTTAAAGTTACCGAAGAGTTCCTTAACAGCTTCAGTTAATTAGTGGGAGGAGCTGAGAAACAGCATTGCTCTTATATTTAGAAATATCTTTATTGAGCAAGTGTTTGTTTGCTCTGAATATTGCTGATATGCAGCTGCATTTTTCACCCTCTCGCCCACCCAGTTCTTAAATTTGGCGGCTTTTGCGTTGCCTGCCCCTACTGTAAATCTCATTTTGGACAATCCTCCCAGTCCCATCACATCAGCTCATTCCACGGAGTAGCTTGACAGATCATTTGGGAAGGTTCACCCCCCTTAGTTTCTTAACCTTGAATTATCTTGTTTCCTCCCTTCCCATGTAACCTAAAGAAGAAAAACTGCACTTTATTCACTGCTTTTGCTGTGTTTGTGTTTATTCCTACTTTATTACCTTATTTTGCTGCTTGTTCTTAACAGTATTCAATTACATTTATCCTGCTGCATTTATTACTGCTGGTTAGTAGCTTGATTAAATTGTAACTGTTGGTCTAAACCTTTTGGTTTAAGCACTTGGGCTTCAGGCCAGCTCTTTTACATTAGGAAGGTTTGTGGTCTACACTCTTGTGGCAGGACTGGTATCTTACACTCTTCTGAGCTGGGAATTGCTGGTTGAAGGCATAGTTTGTCTGTTATTCTAAAAAAGTGTCTTAGTTCTGGTTTAAGCACCTGGGCTTCAGGCCAGTTATTTCACATTAAGAAGGTTTGTGGTCTATACTCTTGTGGGAGGACAGGGTAGATTCTGCCCTTCTGAGCTGGGAATTGCTGGTTGAAGGCTTATTGTGCCTGCTTATTTGAACTGTTTCTTTCTAAAATTGGTGCACCTTGTTTGCTGTATACCACAGACTCGATACAGACTTGCTGAATCTAGCTCTGTTTGTATAACTTGAGCATTAATCCAGGTCATCCTTTTTTTGGAGAGGGTTCCCCTGCACCCTAGTGGCAGGAGTGCGCAGTTAGAACTCGTCTGATTGAAGGTTGATGGAACAGGGCTCAGTTTTGAGCTTTTTTATTTGTTAATTTGTTTAAATCGGTTTGCTTTTGTTTGCTATTTTTATATTTAAGTGCGTTTCTGTTCTCCTGTGCTAAATCGACCTAAACAGAGTTTAAATATCTTTAGCATAGTCTTGTTACAGATTTTGCTATATCCACATCTGTTTATGAGATTCTTGTCTTCCTGCTAAGTTGCTATGCCATCTTCTGTTGGCCAGGGCCTGCCTGCAATTAGTGGGAGTAAGTGAACTGGTTTGGCATAGGATTTTTAGCTAAGAGATCAGGGACAAGGGTTGATTGGTCAATTCCAGTGTTTCTATTTTACTTTCGTTTTTGTGGCATTTAAACCCTGCATTTGTGCAGGTTTGTGCTTCTTGCAAGTCATGCATCGCCGCTGTGCTGTTTTAACTCTTTGCAAGGTATCTCAGCTGTATTTTTTCCCTTATCAGTACTCCTGTGTAACTGAGGCCCTCGCTTGCAGCTACTGTATTGATTTTATCCAGCCCTACTCACATCTATAGGTACTCTCCTCAGATAGTACCCACTCTACGATCCCTAACCTCTCTTCCACATATTCTGACAACCATGGATAGACAATTTCCTATGGTTTCTCCTGCTAGTCTGGTTGATATGGGCATCCTGAGATAGTGTAGCAATTGCCTTATGTACACAGACAACCCTCTACTACCACCTAGGAACACAATATATGAGAGATGCAATTACATTAAGAACCTAGAATCCTTGCTGTAGTCACAGGCCAGTACATCTGGCACTAAGAAGGCTGTCTGCACAAACACCACACCTCTACCACCACCCACCATCTGTACAACACACTCCTACATATGTGAAGGTTCTCACCCAAAACATACCTAAATAAGAGACCTCCAAAGCAAAAAAAAAACTCATATGTACATCACAACCCACAGCACCACACATAGTACATGCCCTATTTCACAACCTCTAAGGCATAGCCACAAACCCAACAGACTAATCATAGGAGACTCTATCGTGAGATGCACAAAAGTGACCTTCCCCAGGCTAGACGAGGAGAAAGTCACAGTAAGTTGCTAGTCAGGTGCTAGAATCAGCCATATCACGCACGCACTCAAGTCTCTTAACAGGTACTGTTATGACTCTGTCGTAGTCCATGTTGTTGTGAACGACTTGAGACGTACTTCTCTGGGCTATATGAAGAGACATGATTGAGCTCACTGAATGTGTGTCCCAGGCAGGTATGTCCCTAGCCTTAAGCAGCGTCCTACCATCACCCAGAATGCTGCATCAATACAACCAGAAAATGATTGACTTTAACTGGTGTAGTTTCTGGTGTCATTCCAAGGGGATCCAGTACCTGACAGACAGAGGAGATGATTGCCAGACCATGCTTTGCCAGATATGGCTTTCATCCGTCTCCCCTGGGCTTCAGGATTCTGGCAAAGGCTCTTGCCTCCCCCATTCTGCCTTTTTTACGCAAAGTCATGAGCACAAAATTACCAACAGGAAAAATACTTCTAAATGAAATTTAAAGGTTGTGCTGCTAAACGCTAGGAGTCTTAGCATGAAACTGTATTCACTGCATGCATTTCTCACCCTGCAGGATGCTGACATTTGTGCAGTCACTGAAACCTGGTTCAAAGCTGCGGACAGCACCCCAGCCTTACCAGGTTGCTCATCTTACCATACTTTAAGACCCCAAACAGAGGGCTACAAATCAAAAGGAGGTGGAGTTTCAATATTTATCAAAGACATACACACCTCCAAGCTGGTCAAATGGATCGTCTCCTGTGCGTCATACCAAGTGCAGTTAACTGTTGACAAAACACCTATTCAAATCATAGCTAGATACAGACCCCCCCCCCCCCCCAACCATGACTCAAGATGCCCACTCCAACTATCTGGACTTACTTGAATCCAACAAGATTCAACCATCTACCCTAATCCTGGGTGACTAACTACCCAACCATAGAGTGGAAGACCTATTTTAGCCAAAACATGAACACCCAGAGATTCCTCATCTTCGGCAATGCCAATGCTTTGGACCAGTTGGTTGACACCCCCAAGAGAGGGGAAAATATCCTGGACCTGATACTAACCACCATGAGTAGCCACTGTAGCACCCTTACAATGTCATCCTCTTTGGTAAGATCAGACCATAAAGCGATCACTTTCAAAGTCACCATCTCCCCTGAACCCCCACCCCCCAGTCAGGATCAAACAAAAAAGATTTTCCAAAGCTGGCTACAATCTCCTGAGAGCAGGTATAAGCAGCTTCACAGCCACCATCCCTTCAGTTGGAACAAATACTAATGTCCAAACCTATACCAAAAACTATATGAGCACCTACACAGATGTATGGACTCAGCAATACATGACAGGACCAAATCATCTTCAAGGTAGAGTAAACCTGTCTGGTGGACAGCAGCAATAAACAAACACTATAATAAAAGGAAAAAAAAAACTGCTGTCCAGGACCAAGAAAGAGCAGGTGCCAAGTCAGAAGCAAATTTCTCCTTTGTCTTAACAAGCAAATAAGGTCACTGGTGAAATCCTATAAGGCTAACTTTGAGTCCAAATTCGCCACATCCACTAAGGACAATCACAAGGCCTTCTTCACATACATCTGCAATCACAAAGGTAACACCCAAATCTGTTCTGAACATCATATATACAAATGCCATAGATATAACCAACCTCCTGGCAGACCGGTTCAGTGAAAACGTAACCCCCCCCCGTGCCCCCATCAGTAAACCAGGACATCCCCAGCACCTGCCCCCCCCCCCATCACCAGAGAGCAGGTCTTTAATGCCCTCTCAAAAGGCAAAAAATACAAGAGTCTCATTGGGACCCGACAACATCCCTGGCTGCATCCTACATGAGCTCTCAGCTCCATTAGGCACCCTATTCAACTAAATCCTGAGCACTGGCTTCATCCCAGCTGAATGGAGGACAGCCACTGTCGGCCCTCTACTCAAAGGTGGAGTGCCCACTGACCCAGGCAATTATAGGCCCATCAGCCGAACTAGCCTGATCTGCAAGGCCATGGAATGCATTATCACTGACCTTATAAACAAGGACATTGGCAACCTCCAAACGCTCGACCCCACACACTTTGGTTTTGTCAAAGGGAGATCATGCCTATTAAACTTGGTCAACTTCTTTGAAACAGTCACCAAAGCCATGGCCAATGGGAAGACTGTGCAAACCATCTACCTTGACCTAGCCAAAGCCTTCAACACTATTCCCCACTCAGGCATAATAGATAAACTCTCCCAGCTAGGCATTAACCCGTATGTTACCAGATGTGCAGCTAACTGGCTCACTGATAGAACCCACAGAATCAAAATAGGGGAAGCCACCTCTAGTAGTAGACCTGTAATGAGCGGTGTACCCCAAGGATTGGTCTTGGGGCCTCTACTGTTTGGGATATACTTTTCTGAGGTGCAAATCATTATCCCGTTGGGGAAAATGGCGTGCCCACTAATTATCACATTAATAACAATGTACTAGGCACACAGGCGGTTGTGAAGGACTTGTACACCCAGGTTGATAGCAACCTGACATTTGACCACCGCATTGCCTCCGTTGTATGGAAGGCTTTCTACATGGCTCACTTCATAAGTAAGGGTATTTCATCCAGGAACATGGAGGTCATATCATCCCTGTACACATCTCTTATCAGACCCATTATCGAGTACAATGCCCCCTTCAGCATGTACCTTGCCAAGAACATGCAGCAGCTGGAGAAACCACAGAGGTTCTTGACCAGGAAAATCCAGGGTCTCAAACACCTGTCCTATACAGACATGCTAAAAGCCCTATCCCTGTACTCAGTCTCGTTACAGACTGCTCAGAGGTGACCTGTGACT
Organism: Protopterus annectens; assembly: GCF_019279795.1. Taxonomy (NCBI): domain Eukaryota; kingdom Metazoa; phylum Chordata; order Ceratodontiformes; family Protopteridae; genus Protopterus; species Protopterus annectens. The sequence continues at coordinate 353,979,898 of NC_056735.1, read as the reverse complement.
AGCATACAAGGTCATCTCAAACCCAGCCTTGATGGAGTTGCTGCATATCCATAAGTCAAAATCCACTCGGGCAACCCGCATGCAAGGCCTCAACCTAGTCTGTGACAGTAATAGAACTTGTTGGCGGGATAAAGTTGTGCCCCAGAGACTCCCCCGTCTGTGGAATAGACTCCCTCTCCATGTTAAGCACAGTACCTCTCTAGCTCTCTTTAAGAGGAACCTGGACGACTGGATGGGAAACAGAAAATACACACCTGCGATTCCACCTCTGTCCCTGCTGGACAGGGGAAACCGGTGCTGAGTTTGTGGGAACATAGGCAAAATTCTTTGCTAGGCTAACAAGGGCCTCCGAGCCAATAGCCTAGTATCATCCTATGAACCTATAAGAGATGTAGGGGAAAGTACATAAAAGAGTTGTGTGCAGAACAGCATCACCTTGTTGGATATCTCCATTTCACACTAAGTATAGCACCTGTGCTTTGTCAGTGTGCTATCATCCCAGTTCAGTTAAATCTCCCCACTCTTCTTCCTGGTTAAGCCCATAGTAAAACAACTGAAACCAAGGATAGGCACTTTCCTGCTATGTCTGTTAGCCTGGTGGACATAGGCATGCTAAGGCAATGTAGCAATTGTCTCAGGTATACTGACAACCACTTAATCCTGAAACAAAACAATAAAGTATGTGAGAGATGTAGTTACACTATGAAAATTGAAACGGGAATCTCACATACTGAAAAGTCAAATGACAAATAGGTTGTCAGCTCACCAAATAAGGTCCCTACACATAAACCCACATATGTGGAGGTACTCGAGTAACTTACCAAAAGCTCAGAGGACTCCCATACGCTGCCCTCAAAAACCACATGCAAACAAAACCGTCAACACCAACCACTACACATAAAAATACACATCACAGTGTCTCCACATGCAAGCCCCCAAGGCGAAACATCACACATTCAAACATCTTGGTTATAAAAACTTCATTGCAAGACACACAGATGCCTTTCTCACCAGGTTGGATAAAAAGAGGGTTACAGTCAGTTGCCTGTCAAGGGCCAGGATTTGCCAGGTCACACAGACACTCAGATCACCCAACCACAAGTAGCAGTATGACTCAGTCATGGTCCATGTGTGTGTGAATGACCTGAGATTATATGAAAAGAGACACAAAGGACATCTCTGAATACATGCCACAGGCTTGTATGAACCTCCCACTGAGCAGTATTCTACCCTCACCAAGAATGATACCACAATACAAACAAAATGACCGACTTCAATAATTAGCTTAGCTACTGGTGTCATTTAAAGGGGATCCAGTATTTGTCAGCCTGGGCCAACATGATCAAAAGACCATGCTGCTTTGCCAAGATGGTCTTCATCTGTCATTGCTAGGCTTTTGAATACTGGACAAGGCATTAATCACCCCCATACTGCCTTTTTTAGGCAGTGCCAAACCAGCAGACCTACCAAGGTAACAAATTCTTCTAATGCCAAGCTGAAGATACTAATGCTCAGTGCTAGGAGTCTTAACAAGAAACTGCAATCCTTGGAAGCTCTTCTCACTCTGGAAGATGCAGACGTCTGCACTGCTATACCGATGTGGTTCAAGGTTGTGGGATCACCCAGCAGTGCAAGGCTACAATACCTCTCACACATTTAGACCACTCCCTGAAAAGTGAAAATAAAAGTAGGAGTCATTTATCATTTCTGTTTACATAAAAAAAAAAAAAGAACAATTTCCAGACTGGTTAAGCAGGATGACTTGCTTGAGCTAATCCATGTCCAGCTGACCACGGACAAAATCTCCCAGCATATTATTGCTAGTTACAAATCCCCAACCAAGAATCATGAAAACCAAGCTGCATACCCGAAGTTACTAGAATCACTTGCCATTCAATCCAACACACTACCCATGGGCAGTTTTAACTACCCCTCCATAAACTGGGAAACATACGACCACTAACGTACAAGTTCAGAGATTCCTGGACTTTGTCAATTCAAATGCTCCGGCAAGTACAGTTGTGTACACTTACCATAAATGTAGATGTTAGAGTGTATTCCCAGTTGCAGTCATTACATTTGGGTAATCTGCTGGCAGGTTGCCCCCAGTCGGCCCGAATAACAAAGTCTTGGGCCCTGTGTCGGTTGCCATCTCCTCTTCCATGATGTCAAGGGTATAAAACATGCAGCCGACGCCATTTTATTCAGTTTTTCTTGCCCCAGATGTCAGGTGCCCCCCCAAATGGGGAGCATATTTTATACATATATATATATATATATATATATATATACACACACATATATATATATATATATATATATATATATATATATATATATATATATATATATAAATAAAAAAAACAGAAATATATATAAATGCACTTTTAGAAACAAACTTCACCTTCATCTAAAAGCAAATACACCACAAAGGCTTTAGTGTATAGTGAAGGAAAGAAAAGGTATAGAAAGGGGGAAGGCGGGTGGGTAACCCGGACTGCAACAGTGAATACACTCGGAACATCTACATTTATATTAAGTGTACACAACTGTACTATGTTCTTTGTGTTTCACTGCTGCAGTCATTACATTTGGGTAGAATCCCAAAGCTATGGATGGGAGGATGGAACTAAACAGCATTAGGAGCAGCCATGAGCCCTGCAAACTGCAGTGGCAAAGCCTGCCCTGGATTTGGAGAAGAGAGGCAAATGATAACGCTTTGTGAAAGTATGAACAGAGCTCCAGAAAGCTTCTGGAATGCCTTTGGTTGGAACCCCTCTGAGAAAAGCTGCTGAAGTAGAGGCAGCCCTGGTGGAATGTGATCTGATCCCCTTGGGCACAGGTTTAACATGGTGCAAGTAGCAGAGACAAAGGCAGTGGCTTATCCACTTAGAAATAGTCTGCTTTGATATCGCCTTCCCCTCTGACCCTGCAGCAAATGCTACCAGTAGTTGCTCAGACTTTCTTATAGATTTGGTCCTGTTTAAGTAGAATCTTAGTGGTCTGTGTACGTCCAATAAATGCAGAATCCACTCCCCCTTATTCTGCGGATTTGGGTAAAATGTTGGCAGGTGAATGGTCTGGTTAAGAGCCACACTGGATACCACCTTAGGCATAAAAGAAGGATTGGTCCTGAGGGACACCCTATCCGGGTAAAATATAATAAAAGGCTCCACTGCCATGACAGCCTGCAGTTCTGAAACCCTTCTTGCTGAAGTGACTGCCAAGAGAAAAGCTGTTTTCCAAGATAAAAATTTTATATCCGCAGTAGCTGCTGGTTCAAAAGGAGGCAGGGTGAGTTTTTCCAGCAAAAAATTGAGGTCCCAAGCAGGAGTTGGTGATCTTCTGGGAGGCCTTACATTTTTGGCCCTCTAAGATACTGTTTAAGCAGAGGATGAGATAAGAGGGGAGGCTCTGTGTTGTAATGAGCCGAGATGGCAGAGGCATGGATTTTTATTGAAGAAAAAGATAGGCCCTTGTCAAGCATCTCAGTCAAATATTGTAAAATCTGAGGAATATTGGGCTTTGCCGTGTCTGTTCCTTGTGCTTGGTTCCAAGCACAGAATCGCTTCCATTTATCAGCATAAGATTTTCTAGTACTAGGCCTTCCGGCTTCCAAAATGACATCCATCACAGATTTACTGACAGGTGTTGTTTGAATAACTAATCGATCAGCCATGCTGCAAGATTCAGAGTTTGGAGCTGCGTGTGCAAAATTTGATTGTTCTGCTGAGACAGTAGATGAGGTATTTGAGGCAAGTACCATGGAGGAAGTTGAGACATATTCCTTAGAAGTGGGTACCACTGCTGGAAAGGCCAGTCCGGAACAATTAGGATAATTTTTGTTTTTTCCTATCTGACTTTTACTAAGACCTTGGAGAGTGGAGGCAGACGGGTAAGGCATAGACTGGTTTTTCCAGCTGAAGGATAGGGCATCCACTTTCCATGCTTTTTTGTGATGAGTTCTTGTGCAGAATTTGTCCAACTGATAATTTTGGGGAGAGGCAAATAGATCTATGTCTGGGTTCCCCCATTTCTGTGTTAACATGCTGAAGATTTGTGGATCCAGTTTCCATTTGTGCGGGTCCATAAGATTTCTGCTTAGGTTGTCTGCCAGAGTATTTTGTTTTCGTGGCAGGAATTGAGCTTGAAGATGTATTTGGTTAAGTCAAGGCTGTGTTCCACAAGGCCATGGCTAGTCTGCAAAGGGGGTAGGAATGTGTACCCCCCTGCTTGTTTATGTACCACATAACTGTGGTGTTGTCCGTCTTTATCAGTAGTTGTCCTGAATGAAGTAAGTCCTTGAAGGCTGTCAGAGCATTCTGAACAGCTAGCATCTCTTTCTGGTTGATATGCAGATGCATTTGGTTTGAGCTCCATTTGCCCTGAATGCATCTCCCCACCAGGTGGGCCCCCCCAAGCATAGTCTGATGCGTCTGTAGTTAGGGTTTGGGTGGCAGGGGGTAGAGTGAATGACAGTCCCTTGTTTTGGTGACATGTCTCTGCCCACCAAAGAAACTCCTGTTGTAGGCAGGGAATGAGAGGAATCTGTTTCCAGACTGTGACAATGTTGACTCCATAAACCTTTTAGGTACCACTGAAGTTTCCTCATATGCAGTCTCACATATGGAATTAGTAGAATGCAGGATGCAATGAACCCCAAAGCCTGCAGAATTTGTCTTGCAGATAACTGGGTTTTTGTTGCCATTTGTTTGAAGTATGTTGTCAGTTGCCTTTGTTTGTCTGGTGTAATGTAAGCCATCTGGGCAGTTGTATTCAAGCTTGCACCCAGGAATGTAATTATTTGAGAGGGTACCAGTTGTGATTTACTTTCGTTTATGGTGTACCCTAGGCATGCTAGAAGCCTTTTCACAAATGCCAGATGATGAAGAAGAGTATCCTTGTCCTCTGCTTGAATGACACAATCGTCCAGATAAGGATAAATTTGAATGCTTCTTTGTCTGCAGAATGCAATTACTGGTGCCAGGCACTTTGTAAAGACCCTGGGCGCAGTAGATAAGCCAAAGGGCAGTGCAGATAATTGGTACTGCAGAAAACCTGCTTTGAAGCGGAGGTATCTTCTGCATGATTCCCTTATTGGGATATGCAGGTATGCCTCTTTTAAGTCTAGAGTTACTAACCAAGCAGTCCTGCCTAGCATAGGCAGTAGCTGTTGTAAAGTCAGCATTTTGAATTTTGGAATGTCCAGGAACGTATTCAAAATCGATAAGTCCAGTATTGGACGCCAAGAATGGTCTTTTCTGGGTACCAGGAAAAGTCTTGAATAAAAACCTTGTCCTTTTTCCTTTTCTGGTACCGGTTGAATAGCCCCCATATCCATGAGGGACATGACTTGTTTCTGGGCCTCTGCCCACTGGTTTTGTGGCAGATCCGGTCATCCGTTTGGAAATGGCAAAGTATGAAAATTAAATCTGTACCCCTGGGATACTATGTTTAATACCCACTTGTCCTGGGTAATTAACTGCAAATTTTGAGCATGAAGAGCTAGTTTTCCCCCCAAGGGGGCTGCTAAAAGGTAAGTGCTTGGTGATGGTAGAGGAAAGTCATTGAGACTGTTTACTGTAGGGTTGTGCTTGGTTTCCTCCAGTTTTGGAGGTGGAGACACCCCACTGCTTTGACCTGTAAGAACCCTGTGACTGGTACCTGGAGCCTTTTGAGTGCCTGGATTTGCCTTGAGTGGCTCTGTTGGACACAGGAAAGGACCAATTTTTAGTAGACCAGTGTCTACTGAACCTGGGTGGCTGCACTTGCAAGAAATCTTTTGCAGTTTGCATAGATTTAGCTTTGTCTTCCATTTACTTTAAAACCTCTTCTGCCTTATTACCAGAGTATCATGCTGCAAAGGGGCATCCAACAATTTAGCTTTAACATGATCAGGCAGATTTTGCTCCTTGAGCCAGGCATGCCTTCTAATCACAGAACCAGTAACGATGGCCCTACAAGAGGCCTCCAAGGAATCAAAACTACATTGCAAAGTATGCTTTCCAACCTGTTCTGCTGAATGCAATAATTCCTGTAACTCTATTTTCCACACAATCAGAAATCAACATCATTTTTTGCTTCAGTAAGAACATAACATGCTGTTGATATTTAAGCATATGAAACTGGCAGTTTAAGGCCCTGATTGCCAAGGTTGCAGACATATAAACCTTCTTTCCCCATCTATCCAGCGCCCTGGAATCTCTGTCAGAGGGTGTAGGATTTTTGGCTATAGAGGCCTTTACACCCTTGGGACCCTGAGAAACAAACAAACAGTCTCAGGATCAGCAGCAGGATTTTTGAATAGAAATTTGTGGGAGTCAGGAACCCTGTAATATCTGTCTGGCTTACTAGGAGCCAGAGGCAGGGAATCAGGAGCCATGCTTGATTCCAAAAACACATCATCAACAATGTCAAATTCAGGAGGTATTGCCAAAGGCCTATGCTGAGGAAGAAGGAAATCCCTAAGCCTCTTTTTTGATTCAGAGAAGTCCTGACTCTCCCAGTGAAAATGTTCCCTTAAAGTATGCAAAGTCTCTCCAAAAGAGTAATCCTCAGGAGGAGATGCAGATGGGATGGATTCCTCTGCATCAGAATCCTCATAGGGTGGAATAGAAAATTCCTGATCAGAAGAAATGGAAACCTGATCTGAAGATTCATAATCAGTGCCTTGCCTAGGCCTCTTAGCAGGGGGGTTGGGAACCCCTGATCAAGGTAATTAAATCCTCAGCCATTTTGATCATCTGTTTTTTAGCCATGGGGGGCACATGGCTCAATCGTCGATTTTTTAGACATAGATGTTTTTTAACTTGTTTTTGAGGCTGGCGTCTGTTTAATATAAAAATGTTGAGGCCTGAAAACACCCTCAGAAGCCGGTGCCTGCTCAGCGACTCCAGACCCATCCAAGGGAGAGACATCCACGGGTTTAATAACCTGAGAATCTCGCGGCATACCGGACTCCGAATGGGTCTCGGTAGAAGCCTGCAACTCAAAAGTAGCAGGTATCAGGGGCTGCGAAAGCGCCTCACTGAGTACCGGAGACTGGCTTAGGAGAAGCTTAGTCGGTTTTGGACCTCGACAGTCTGTCTTTTTCTTTGCATTTTTTGTGAACTCCAGCAGTCTGATTGCTAACTGATGACATTTTAGGATAATTAAATCTTGAACCAAAATATTTAGAAGCAAAAATATACCGACGGTTAATAGTGTGTTGGTTAAATCTAGCACAAAACCGACAGCAAGGCACGTTGTGATCTGGGCCTAGGCAGGGAATACAGTACAAATGAAAATCCTTATGAGGTATTTGCTTCCCACAAGTAATGCAATTATTAACTTTTACTGACATTGGTAAGAAGCAAGAAAAAGTTTCCCCAACTGGGTACTTGGCTTTAGTTTGAAGACTTCGGTTCTGAAACTCGAATGCGAACATTTCAGGAGTCAGCCGATAGGCACTTGCGAACTGCTTCTGCTTCGGGCACCACGTGGCAAGAAAGACAGAATAAAATGGCATCGGCTGCATGTTTTATACCCCTGATGACCTGACATCATGGAAGAGGAGACAGCAACCAACGCAGGACCCAAGACTGTTATTCAGGCCGACTGAGGGCAACCTGCCAGCAGATTACCCAAATGTAATGACTGCAACAGTGAAACATGAACATCAGCTGGTCTGCATTCCCAAACAGGGGCTCAGATATCCTTCATATAGTGCTCACAAATATGGGGGAGCTCTGCCCCCACCCCCCACCCCGCATAATGGTCCACATTGTAAGATTGGATCATAAATAGGATTCCTTTGAAATAAATTTAACGGTACAACCCCCATCAAACCCTAAAACCCTAAAGAATTTTTCTGAGGCAAATTACATTCATTTAAGAGATAGCACTGGTAATTTAAAGCGCTTCCTAACCTTAAAAACATGAATGCCTATGCAAAACTATACATGAATGCCCTGCGCAACCACTTAAAAAATTGCATAGAAACAGCAGTACAATACTGAACTAAACCCAATCTAGCCAGAAAAACAAGCCACCCTTGTGGACCCTTGGCATAAATAGGCTATACAACAAAAGGAAATAATTCCTGTCTAGAACTAAGTGGGAAGGTGCACAACAGAGAAAAAAATCCCTCATTTAGTCTCAACAGGAAAATCAGAGAACTAGTCAAGTCTTCAAAAGCTAAATACGAGACTAAATAGCCTCCCATACAAAGGACAACCACAAATCATTTTTTAGTTATGTCTGAAATCTTAAGGGAAATGCTCAACAATGTGCTGAGTTGGCTGCAGATGACACCACCTATAGTCAGCCAGAAGAAATAAATCTACTGGCCAATAAATTCAGCTCAAATTTCACCCCCCTCATCACCTCTGGCTACTTCCCATGAAATAACCCCCCACCATTTATTTGACTTGTATCACAAAACAACAGGCTGTCACTGTGCTCTCTAAAGCTAGAAACATTGCATCAATGTGCCCTGACGGAATCCCAGGGTGCCTATTAAATAGCTATTTAACTAGTCTCCAGACAGACTTTGTCTAAATAGAGTGAAGGACAGCAACAGTCATCCCTCTGCACAAGGGGGGGGGGGGGACCATTAATTTACCCAAGAAACTACTGACCAATAAGTCTGACTTAGCCTCCTATGCAAAGCTATGGAAAGGATAATCATGGCCCTTTTTAAGAACGACTAAGAAAATCTCCAGACTCTATACCCAAACCAGTCCGGCTTCATCAAGGGCAAGTCCCATCTGCTCAGTCTGGTGGACTTCTTTGAGAAGACCACCAAGGCCATGGATGAGGGTAAGACGGTGCACACCATATATCTTGACCTGGCCAAGGCATTTAACACAATATCTCACTCAGGTATTATAGACAAATTTACAAAACCTGGCATAAATCTCTACATCATCAGATTGATAGTCAAATGGCTCACAGATAGGACACATGTAGTTAAAGTGGGGAAAGCCACATCCAGCAAGAGGCCAGTCACCAGTGGAGTACCACAGGCCTCAGTTCTGAGCCCCTACTGTTTGGTGTACACTTTCTAGATGTCAAGGTAAATGTAGATGGCCTCTGGCTGACTAGTTTGCTGATGACTTCAAGCTGGGAGCAATCACCGACTCCCCAAACAATGTTGGTATCCTACAGAAAGGTCTGACACAGACTACAGATTAGTATCAGAGCTGTGACTTAAAACTAAATGTGAAGTGCATAATAAGGGAAATCAAATATTTCTGCAAATTACAACACTGATATCACTGCAGATACAGATATGTGTCCCAGAGATTGCCCCTTCTCTGGAATAGGCTTCCTATTCATGTGAGGCAGAGCACTTGCCTGACCATCTTCAAGTGCAATTTGGACCAATGAATGGGAAAATGCCAATTCACTCCTGGGGTGGCACTCATGTCCCTCATGGACAGAAGCGGTCTGTAAAAATCATCAAAACCCTTCTTACTGACCATTGTTCTCTTTCTCCTAGGGATAGGAAATTAGGCAAAATCTGGGTAAAACTGGCTAGGTTTATAAGTGCTCTTAAGCTGTTAGCCTAATCATCTCCTATGAATCTATAAACCTATGAAAATGTCATCCAAAATCCTCAAGTATGAGTTTTACATACTTCAACTCAAGTCATATTAAAAACTGTCGCTCCCAATAGTATAAAACCTCTCCAAATAGCTTACCTAAATTTGCAAATACAGGGGCACAAGTACACCCCACTGCAACCCCTGTAACTTGTTTAAATATCTCCCTTCAAAACTAATGTGGCAATAGGAGGTACTGCCAGCCATGCCAGGAGAAGTAGGGCATTGGATGTATAGCCTATGCCAGCACAGCTAGTTGGAATTTTGTAAATAATAATATGTCATTTGTACATCAAACTGATTTCTACAGATGTCTGCGCTGAAAATGTATTTGTGAGGTTTGCTTGTGTTAAACTTGATCAACAGTGTGTCCTGCTGGAAGGAAAAGAAGCATACAAGTATTACTGTAACTGAATTAAATGTATACACTAACAGCATATACTGGGAGAGAAGAGGTTAATTCACTTGAGTTTGGAAAAATATTCTTGAAATTAAATTACTTTATAGGTCAAGCTATAATGATGCTATCCCACAGTTTTGAATGGAGCCAGAGATGCCCTGTCTGTGCTACAGAACAGGTTGTACTTCCTGTAGGAAGAGAGAAATGGTGTTATGGTTTTATGACTTCCAGCAGCTGCACCACATGTGAGCAATGCTCAATCTGTGTGTATTGTAGCACAGAGGTGCTAAACCCTGGTAGCTTCTAGTGAAGGGGGATAGGGCAGCAAACAAGAGTCAGATGACCAGATGTAAGGGATGTCATTCTGTACAGAAATAATGTTTTAATATTAGAGAAGACTGAAGTCTCAGGAGCACTCTGCATTTTGTCTTGGTTCTGACAACAAGGACCACTCACCCATCTTGCCTTGCTCTAGTCAGTAAATAGGAAAAGTAATTCTTTTAGTCAAACAGGAATAGACAGGGAAACTAGCTAAATACTGTTTTTCTATAACAGTGTGGAGCTTTCTATCAGTATTGTTTTTAATATGCCCTGTGATTGAAACCCCAGTGTTTACTGTAAATAGATACTTGGTATTTTCATATTCTTTTATTACTTATTATTAAATGTATTTAAACTCCTCATCATGGATGGTCCTTTTAGAAAAATATTTAAGTCTTGAGAGTATTTGCATATATTTATTTTGTGATAACTCTGTCCACTCCTGAAAGCCTGGCTGTTTGGTCAACATTACCATCTGTATTAATATTAAATTCACTCAGTATAACTGGATACCCTTTTAAGAGCCTTATAGTAACTGACTGATGGCAGTGAATCTACCTTATAATTTGGGCAAAGTTGGTAGAGCGGGTAATCTCTGCCAGCCTTTCCTAGGGGAGTGTGTGCGTGTGTGTGCATGCACGTGTGTGCGTGCGTGTACGTGCACGTGTGTGTGTGTGAGAAAATTAAATCTCAGAGAGAGTGTGTGTGTGTGTGTGTGTGTGTGTGTGTGTGTGTGTGTGTGTGTGTGTCAGCTATGTAAGGCAGGGACATGAAGCACTGGTTTCACAGACGGGGTGCTGGAGGACTTGGCTTGGACACTCAGCTGAGGACCTAACCCTATAGCTGTACCAGTGGGGAGTCTTATTGAGGACCTGGAGGTTGAACCATCAATAAATAATTCACTTTGCTATAGATTTAATCTTTGGTGAGTTATACTCATTTTGTTAACAGAAGAACAAAGTTTCATTGAACACTACATCAAGCATCTTGGCTCTGTCACTTAAAGAGTTAACCACCATGCCACCCCCTTTGTCTGGTTTCATGAACCAGTATCCTCTGCTGTTACTACGTTTGTGTAACAATTAAAGTTTATAATGTTCCCTGCTATAAAACTGTTTTTTCTCATCCTCTGAGACATACCAGGATCTCAGGTCAGCTTTGCACATTTTTTTCCCAAAATAAGCCAAAGAGGGATGCAAGGGAGTGTTAAAAGTGGAATGCCTTTAATTATGCTTTCTGAGAAACCAACTTGTTTTTGTTTGTGAGAAAAATTTTAGTTTTTTCCCTGACCGTTTTAGCTCCATTATGGTATCTGCAAGTCCATCCTCCTATAAGTGTGTCATTCACCTGAAAACTACTGCAATTTAAAAATATAAAAATCATCAGAAACCCAGAACACAATTTGTTCATGGCATTTAAATCCATTCTTAATTATTTGTTGTAGTTCCTAGGATTCCTCCTGCTGTTCTATGTGAAATGGTTGCTTGGTTGGATAGTTGGCATCTCCCTCCTCCCACTGTTTTGGCATGTCCTCCTACATCACTCACAGAGGATAGCCAGATGGAGTGGCTATTCCAAAAAATCCTGCCCTACCAGTTCTGAAATGTGGTTCACCAATTCTTCGTCAACTGCAGGAATATTATTAAAATATGAAAAACAATTTCTTTTCAAATGAATGAGTAGAAGGTAAGTTTGTTTTTGCCTGAAGTCATTAGAATCCCAATGTCACTTTTTTCTTTTCGAGCATGGATGTCTTCAATAGGTTTCTCCAAACTGGAAAAAAACATCCCTTGTCCAGGCCAACTGAACTGCAGGATTAAGGGAGTAGAATATATCACCAACTGCCTGTCTATTGATGCATTTAAGTTGGCAAGACAGAAAGAGAACTTAGGAGCATATATGAACATTTGTATAGCACTTCTAAGGGTGACAAAAATAATGATTTATAAAAACATTCTACTATGAGCAAAAGTTTTGCGTTATTTTTGCTTTTTGTGGTGGATAAAATTGTCTGAACATTTCAGGAATTGTTGCTGTGAGAACACTCTTGCACATCATGAGGTTCTCTGGCAGATTAGACTGAACGCACCATGCTACCTAGGCTTAAATAATAATATAGCCTTGGGGTCTGTTTTAAACACGAGTGCAAACAAACTAACAACCATCCGGTTCTTTCATGGTTACTTTTGAAACATAAAAAAAAAATGTTTATTTTTACTCCTAGGGAATGTTTATAATTCAGAATTGTTTCACATGTTGAAGTAAGTTTTGCACAACCATTTACCTGCTTCTTTACATCTTGTGACTTGAATTACGATCATATGTGAACTTAATATTTAAAATGGTGGTTGATGCATCATGTTTTACTCTGAAGAAGTCCTGTATTTTTGGATAAAAGCATTCAATAAACCACATTTTTGGACTAAGTATCACAGGCTAGGACATTGCATCATCTTACTGAGGACAAATTGTGGTGGTTTGGATTTTACTAGAGATTATAAACAGTTAGCCTTGTCAATACTGTCTTCTTATATAAAATGCTTTGGACAAGGATATGAAAATCTAGTAACACATGAGAATATCCTTTACTTATACACTCAAAAATTACTTTCTGTTCATGTTGGGGCATTTAAAGGACCAAAATACATATAAACTGGTAGAATTCAAAAAGTACACAACAGGAATCATACTCAAACATGTAATTCAAATTCTGGTGGATTTAAGGTATGATATGCAAAGACTTACTTACCATTATATGGAAATAAACATGGTCCAACATAAAAAATCTTAAATGTCTTAGGAACAGGTCTATAAAGTATATATTAGCTCATACCTTCGAACTTTTACAGCTAAGAGAAACTTCTGATATGACCTAAGCTGTTTTTCCTGGCCCCAGTGTTGATGTGAATGACTGGTGCGTTTCCTGTGGCAGCAGGAAACACCAGAATTAATAAATTGCTTACTGGATGCCTTAATCTGCCTAAATATGGAGAATACTATATTAATGGTTCACACAGCTTTATTTACTGAAAAATGCAAGTTACTTATCTTAACCTGTCTTGCCGGAAAATAAGCACACTAATATTAAACTAATGAAATGAGCAATATGGAGGAAGAAATGGTGGATGAACTTTCAACACATACAGTAAAAAGCTACTGCTCAGTTCTTTTTGAAATGTTAATTTTGGTGACTGGGAGAAATCTGGGTCAATTACATTTTCCTGTACTAGATGTCATAATTTCTTACTGCAAATGGTAAAGTAAATTAACTATTAATATTATTAAAACAAAATGAATTTTTAGGTTCGCTCACTTTTTAAGACTAAAATCTTTCCCAAGATGTCTGTTTTGATTTGTTCATTTTATCTTACTATATTTAAATTTTATATAATCACACTGGTATCTCTCTATTACTGTAATCTGAGACATGCATCTTTTGTTATGTTTTTTTTTCCCCTTTTGGTACACCCAAGGTTGAACTCAAGTGTTCTAACCTTGTATAAAAAAAAAAAAAAAAAAGAAATAAACCAAACAAACATACAGAATATGAAATAAAACACACACCACGAAGTAAATGAACCACCAGGTAAAAATGTAATCCTTGTACCTCGGCAAACATGCAGATTCTGTTTATTTTACTATAAATAGTTCAAATAAAATATTATAAAGAAGACAAAAAGTAGCAATGTAGCAAGGATGATATCAGAAAGAAGATGTGTAACTAGTGATCTACCACAGTGGTCAGTTTTGGAGCCATCATTATTCTTCAGGTTAGAATACATTTCAGATATATTTAGTAATACTGTAAATAAAACTAATTTCTGTCTCTATGACACAAACGCTAGTACAACTGTATAGACTGAAGACGTAGCTTGTAGGACTTGGAAATTTTGAAAAAAACAAGCAAGGAAAAGGACGCCAAGATTTAGAGGGTGCAAATGACAACCACACAAACCATAGCTAATCTACTCTGCAGGACTGCTGTAACAAAACTTTATCTAACCTTGGACTTGGTCAAGTCAGTAATGCCTAATAAAAGTGTGCACAGATAACCAGTTCACTGCCCTACAAATCTCACTAATTGACATATCTAAAAAGGACAGGCAAAGCTGATGATTCATAGTACAGTGAGTTCTAACAGTATCCTCAATGGATTGTTCCTACACCCAAAGCAGAATCCAATGTAGTAACCCAGCCAAATAAAATTCTGCTTCCCAGTGAAGCATTTAATTAATCTGGAGCACATTAAGCAAAGAACTGAAGAGATCTAATTATATCTTTAGTCCCAGAAAGGGAGACATCAAATACAGTATCATCTTCCCTAAATTCTGAAGCTGTACATAAAAGAAAGGAAGCCAAATCTTCAGGTTAAAAACTATGTACTCTATTACTTTGTCATACTGGATGGCCTGGTAGATAAGGCCAGCTATCCCAATGGGGCACAATACTGGGTGGAGATCATTTCAAAGCTTGAAAATCAAACACCCTTTTACCTTAAGTGACCGCTACAAAAATTCCATTTTCCAAAACAAGAAATTACAGCTGTGTAAGTAAACTTACCATAACATCAGATGTTCAAAATGATCCCTATTGCAGTGGCCCAAGCTATATGGACTACATCCTACAAAGGATATAACAGATAGCCAGCTTTCACTGCTTCAGGGCACCTTCTACACCCCCAAACCAGCTCGAGTTGAGCCAGCTTAAAGTCAGGTTTGGGTGACAAGGCCTTTAGTGTTTTCATGCCAACAGTGAGGAGGAGGCTAAACCCTGAGAGAATAATGCTAGGAAGAGAAATACATGTTCACACCCTGGCAAGAAATTATACAAAAAAGGAGGGGGGGTGGAGGAAACAGCTTCTGCAGCAGTGATCATTTGAACATCTACTCCTACGGTAAGTTTACTTACACAGCTGTAGTATGTTCATCATTATGATCATCACTTCAGTAGCCCATGCTATATGGCTAGATTACCATAGCTTAGAAGAACAGGAAAGAGGAAGGATAACAGGAAAGAGGAAGGAGAAGAACAGGAAAGAGGAAGGAGAAGAACAGGAAAGAGAAGTGTCCAGGAGCCCCTGGAGAATGGTCCTAGCAAAGCCTGTCCTAGACCTGGGGAAGGAACTAGTGCTTTACAAAAGTATGCACAGAGGACTAAGCTGCTGCTTCTAGAATCCAGTCCTTTCCAAAATGCCATAAATGAAGACAAGGCCCTGGAAGAGCAAGTCTTGACCCTGCCTGCAATAGTTTTTTTGTGGTGTGAATAACAGCCTGAGACAACTATTGGAAAGGATTGGTTTTCACACAGACTATCTTTTCTTCTGACCTTCAAAGAAATGAACAGCTGATTAAAAGTTCTGAAAATGTTTGTTCTGTCAAGACAGCACCAGAGTTGTCTGAGCGCATCAAAGGTATGAAGTATCCTTTCTCCCTCGTTTTGGGTTCAGGAAAGATGACAGGGAGATGGACAGACTGGCTTAAGGTAAACTCAGGTACCACTTTAACCATAAAAGGGGAATTGGTTATTTTGTTATTTAACATCTGTTAACCAGGAAAGTCTGACTTGGAACAAAGCCAATTTTCAGCATAGCCCTGGGGAGAAACACTCCAGACGCACGTTTTTTAACATGGGAGGAAACCGGAGTACCCAGAGGAAACCCATATGAACACAGCCAGGACATGCAGACTCCGCATAGAAGGCACCCCAGTCGAGAATCGAACCGGAGAACCACTTGCTATGAGGTGACAATGCTACCACTGCACTGTCCAAAGAAATCCTATACTTGTGGAAAATGAGATGAGATAAGGCTGGTCCACCAAAGGAGCTTGCAACTCAGATACTCTTCACTGCAGAGAACAGAGCAATAAGTAAGACTGTTTTACTGTCAAGAACCTCAAGTCAGTCAGATGAGCTGATTCAAATAGAGCAAGTATTATTTTTTCTAAAACAAGGACCCAAGCAGTAACCACTGTCTTTTTTTTCTGGGAGGCCTCTTATTCAGAATTCCTTTCAAAGACATTATGACATGAGACTGCATTGAATGAGGGTGAACCCATACGTAGACATGCTGAATTGACTGACAAATGAACCTTTACAGATGAACAAGACAAGACAGGCCATAGGATAGTGACTCACACAAATATTGTAAAAAAAACAAAGAAACACTAGCCCTAGTTAGGTGCTGGTAGTTTTCTTCACACCAGTCAAAAAAAAACTTTGCCATTTGCTAATATATGACTTTCTAATAGTAGACCTTCTTGCCTTCATCAATATCTGCTGCACATTCACCGAAGAAAAAGGTGCCTCAAAGACATGAGAACCCTATCATTCAGGGAGTTAACTGCATTTGCTTGGGGTTGGGATGTATCAAACACACCTAGTATTGAGAGTAAATCCAGTGTGTAAGGAAGCTTGTGGTACTTGCTCCTTGCCATTTCCAAAAGAAAGGCGAACCGCTGAATGGGCCAGAAGGGATTTACCACAATGTCATTTGCACAGCTCTTCTGAATTTTCAGAAGTACCCATTGAAAAGCATACAGGAACGCTCCCCTCCAAGGAAAAGAAAGGGTATCTGTCTTCTAGGCTTTCCTGCATGGACTCCTGGAATAGAATGTTGTCAGTTGACAGTTTAGAGAGAAGGCAAATGATCTACTTGAGGTGTTCCTCACAGATTAATCAAATCATGGAAGACCCCGATTCAGATTCCATTTGTAAGGGCCTGTCCTGGTGCTGCTCAATTTGTCTGCCACACAATTTTTCTCTGACAGATGTAAGATACTTGTAGAGAGTGAGACTGCTATAAAGCTATATTCCAAGCTAACATGGCTAGTTTGTACAATGAGTAAGATCTGTACCACATCACTGGGGTGCTGTCTGTAAACACCTGAAGTGGTCCCAGGGGAAACTGATGATTCAGAGTTGAGAGCACTTATAAGAGCTGGTATTTATGTTTACGTGTTTTAGTTGTTTTTTTTCTGTTCCAAAGACCATGCACTTTTGTGTCCCTTGATACTGCTCTCTAAGCAAAGTCTGTGGTATCTATGTGACTGACTTACTGCTGGAGTAGGAAAGAAGAATGGGAGACCTGGACTTTAAGAAATTTACTGTCTTCACTACAATCTCTTTTCACAAATCCTAAAACTGAAATTTGAAAAGCAATGGAAGCAGATACTGGGTCCATAGAAATTTCCAATACCACTGTATCTTTCTCATGTGGAGTCTTGCAAGAGGTGTCATGAGTATCAGATACCATGAGACCCAGAACCCTGAGAAATTCCCTTACTCAGAAGGGTGAGTGGAAAACCCAGGAAACAGATCTAAAGACCTTTTTTCATGTGAGAAGGAGTCCGAAAAAAAGACTTCTGAATGTTCTCTGGTAAGGCATCTCCTATACAGGCTGCGATTCCAAAACTGAGTGATTCCCAATATTTGAAAAAGACCCTGCAAAAGATAAAGTTGTCTAAATAAGGAAAAATGTGGATATTCTGCATTCCACAGTGGGCTATCACAGGAGCTAGACAATTTCTGAACACTCTTAGAACAGTGGATAACCCAATGGCTAAGGCAGGAAATTGATAATGTGATCCAGACACACAAAACCTTAGGAATCGCCTGAAATCTGGATGGATAGGATTGTGATGATATACATCTTTTAAATCTAAGGTGACTTAAGTAACTCAAATGAGGAAGAGGGGGTAATTGGTTGGGAAGTGACAGCATTTTGAACTCTGGCACTGTCACAAATGGTTTCAGTAAGGAAAGGTCTAGAAAGAGTCTCCAAGAATCTTCTTTCTTGAATAAGATCCTTCTCCTAATAGAGGTGGAGGAACAGGAGAGTTTGGTCTGGTGGATGAGTAGGAATACCCTGGAAAGAAGGGAGAGCCTCCCACTGCTATCTGTAGCCTTGATGGATCATATCCAGAACCACTCAGTCCGAAACAATCTGTTGCCACAGAAAGAAATGGAGAGTCAGACTTTTGGGGAGGACAACATCCCCTCGTATAATCATTCTGAATCAGAGGACTGTCCTTTGGTCTGGGGGGGGGGGGTGCTGTTTTCTTTTTGAAGTCTCCCTGCCATTGCCTTTTAAACATTTGCTTACCAGCATTTTGCTGGGATTGTTTATTTTGCTTTTTGCTAAAGACTGATGTGGGAATGAAGAAAGTACAGTTGTGTACACTTACCATAAATGTAGATGTTTGAGTGTATTTCACTGTTGCAGTCATTACATTTGGGTTATCCTGCTGGCAGGTTGCGCTCAGTCAGCCTGAATTCCAAAGTCTTGGGTCCTGTGTCGGTTGCTGTCGTCAGGGGTATAAAAGATGCAGCCAAAGCCATTTTATTTAGTTTCTTGCCCCAGATGTCAGGTGCCCCCAAAAGGGTAGGCTACAATTATGTAAATAAAACACACATGCACCAAAATGTTTTACCTTCATCTATAAGCAAATACACCACCTAGGTTGTATAGATTAGAGAAGTAAAGATAAGTTCCAGCAAAAATAAGGGGGGGGGGGTGGGTGGGTAACCTGGACTGCAAGAGTGAATACACTCGAACATCTACATTTATGGTACTTGTACACATGTACTTCGTGTTTCACTGTTGCAGTCATTACATTTGGGTTGAGTCCCAAAGCTATGGTTGGGAAGCTGGAGCTAAACAGCATTAGGAGTGGCTATGAGGCCCTGCAGAACTGCAGTGGCAAAGCCTGCCCTGGATTTAGAGTAAAGAGGCAGATTGTAATGTTTTGTAAAGGTATGCACTGAACTCCAAAGTAGCAGCCTCCAAAATGTCTTTGGTTGATCCTTCCCTGAGAAAGGCTGGAGAAGTGGCTACAGCTCTGGTTGAATGTGGCCTAATGTCCTTAGGCACTGGTTTGCCATGCTGAGAGTAGCAGAAACGAATGCAGTGACCTATCCACTTTGAAATAGTCTGCTTGGAGATAGCCTTTCCTTGTGATGCTGTGGCATATGCCACTAGTAATTGCTCTGTCTTTCTGAAAACTTTAGTTTTGTCCAAGTAGAATCTAAGTTGTCTGTGTATGTCCAAAGAATGCAGAATTTTCTCCCCTTGTTCTGTGGATTTGGATAAAAAGTTGGCAAATGAATTGTTTTGTTAAGGGCTACACTGGATACCACCTTAGGCATAAATGTAGAGTTTGTTCTCAGAGAGACCCTGTCTGGACAGAAAATGATAAAGGGTTCCACAGCCATGACAGCCTGTAGCTCTGAAACTCGTCTTGCAGAAGTTATTGCTATGAGCAGAGCTGTTTTCCAACATATGAACTTTATGTCCGCTGTAGCAGCTAGCTCAAAAGGAGGTAAGGTGAGTTTTTCAAAGACATAATTGAGGTCCCATGCAGGTATTGGCGTTCTCCTTGGAGGCCTTATGTTTTTGGCTCCTCTGAGGTACTGCCTTAATAAAGGATGAGAAAAGAGTGGTGGCTCTGTATTGTAATGAGCCGAAATGGCAGAGGCATGGATTTGGATTGATGAAAAAAAGATAGGCCTTTGTCCAGCATCTCAGTTAAATATTGCAAAATCTGAGGAATATTTGGGACAGCTGTATCAGTTCCTTGAGCTTGGTTCCAAGCGCAAAATCTCTTCCATTTCCCAGCATAGGAATTTCTAGTACTAGGCCTTCTGGCTTCTAAAATGACATCCAGCACAGCTTTACTGAGCGGTGTGGTTTGTATGGCTACATTATTTGCCATGCTGCCAGGTTTAGGATCCTGAGTTGGCTGTGCAGAATCGGACCGTTTTGCTGGGGCAGTAGATGAGGTATTTGAGGTAAGGTCCAGGCTGGGCATTGGGACAAGTTCCTTAAGATCGAATACCGGTACTGGCGTGGCCAGTCTGGGGCAATCAGAATCATTTTTGGTTTCTCCTGCCTGACCTTTAGGAGTACTTTGGGGAAGAGAGGCAGTGGAGGAAAGGCATATACTGATAGGTTTTGTCCAGTTGAAAGATAAGGTGTCCACTTTCCAAGCTTGTCTGTGATAAGTCCTTGTGCAGAATCTTCTTAGTTGATTGTTTGAGGGGAGGCAAACAGATCTATGTCCGGGCGTCCCCATTCCATTGTTATCATGCTGAAGACTTGTGGATCCAGGTGCCACTCATGGGGATCCATGAGGTTTCTGCTTAGTCTGCCAGAGTATTTTCCTTTCCTGGCAGGAATTGTGCCTGCAGATGAACTTGGTAAGTCAATGCTGTGTCCCATAAAGCCATGGCTAGTCTGCATAGGGGATAAGAATGAGTTCCCCATGCTTGTTTATGTACCACATGACCATGGTGTTGTCTGTCTGTCAGTAGTTGTCCCAGATGAAGTAGGTCCTTGAAGGCTGTCAGGGCATTTTGAACAGCTAGCATCTCTTTTTGATTGATATGTAGATGCCTTTGGTTTGTGGACCAGGTGCCCTGAATGCCTCTTGCTGCCATGGGTGCCCCCCCCCCCCCAGGCATAATCTGATGCATCCGTCATTAGGCTCTGCCTGGCTGGGGGTAGTGAGAATGGATGTCCCTTGTTTTGGTGACAAGCCTTTGCCCACCATCGAAATTCCTATTGCAGGCAGGGTATTAGAGTAATCATTGTTTCCAGACTGTGGCAATGTTGTGTCCAGACACTTTTTAGGTACCACTGAATTTTCCTCATATGCAGTCTTGCATATGGAATTAGTAAGATGCAGGATGTCAAAGCCCAAAGCCTGCAGAATTTTTCTTGCAGATAACTGGGCCTTTGTTGCCATTTCCCTGAAATAGGTAGTCAGTTGCCTTTGTTTGTGTGGAGTGAGATAAGTCATCTGGGTAGTTGTATTTAAGCTTGCACCCAGGAATATTATCTCTTGAGAGGATACTAGTTTTGATTTCTTTTTATTGACTGTGTACCCTGGGCATGTTAAAAGTCTCATCACAAAAGTCAGATGCTGTAGTAGAATGTCCTTGTTCTCTGCTTGTATGAGGCAGTCATCCAAGTAAGGATATATTTGTATTCCTCTTTGTCTGCAGTAAGCAATCACTGGTGCCAGGCATTTTGTGAAGACCCTGGGTGCAGTAGATAAGCCAATGGACAGTGCAGAGAATTGGTAATGCTTTGAGCCAGCCTTGAATCTGAGGTATCTTCTGCATGATTGTCTGATTGGGACATGCAGGTATGCCTCTTTTAGGTCTAAAGTCACGAGCCAAGCCTTGCTGCCCAGCATGGGCAGAAGCTGCTGTAAGGTCAACATCTTGAATTTTGGTATATCCAGGAAAGTCTTTAGAATAGATAGGTCCAGTATTGGTCTCCATGCTTTGTCCTTTATGGGTACCAAGAACAGTCGAGTAAAATCCTTGTCCCTGCTCTTGCTGTGGCACTAGTTGAATAGCCCTCACGTCCATGAGAGCAGCAACTTGTTTTTGAGCATCTGCCCATTGTTTTGGCAGGTCTGGCCAACCATTTGCCCTTGGCAGGGTATGGAAATGAAACTTGTAGCCTTGTGACACTGTCTAGAACCCATTTGTCCTGGGTTATAATGTGCCAATTTTGAAAAAAAAAGTGCTAATTTTCCCCCTAAGGGTGCTGCCAGAAGATAAGTGCTTGGTGCAGGCAGGGGGGAAGTCATTGGGACTGTTTCCTGTATGGTTGTGATTTGTCTTCTCCAACTTTGGAGGTAGAGGCACTCCACTGCTTAGACCTGTAGGAACCTTGCGACTGTGAGCTACCTCTAGGGCATCTGGATCTGCCCCTTTGAGGTCTGTCTGAGACTGGAAAGGACCAATTCTTTGTAGGCCAGTGTCTGCTAAATCTAGGTGGCTGTACCTGTAAGAAATCCTTGACCGTTTGCATAGATTTAGCTTTGTCCTCCATTTTCTTGAACACCTCTTCTGCCTCAACACCAAACAAGGTATCATGTTGTAAAGGAGCATCTAATAATTTTGCTTTAACATGGGCAGGCAGATTTTGTTCCTTTAACCAAGCATGTCTCCTAATGACAGACCCCGTAACAGCGGCCTTGCAGGAGGCCTCCAGAGAATCAAACCCACATTGCAAAGTATGCTTTCCAACTTGTTCAGCTGCATGCAATAAATCCTGCATTTCTTTGTTTTCTGCACATTCAGAATTTGCCATTTTCTGTTTAAAGCAGTGTCATGATATATTGCTGATATTTGAGCATATGAAGCTGGCAATTTAAGGCCCTTGCAGCCAAAGTAGCAGATGTGTAAATCTTTTTTCCCATCTATCCAGTGCCCTAGAATCCCTGTCAGAGGGGGGGTGGGTTTTTTTGCAGTAGACGCCTTGACCCCTTTCGGACCCTGAGAAATAGTTTCTGGGTCTGCAGTAGGGTTTTTGAAAAGGAATTTACGAGAGTCAGGGATCCTGTAGTATCTGTCCGGCTTAACAGGAGCTGGAGGTAAAGAGTCAGGGGTCAGACTAGACTCTGAGAACACATCATCTACAATGTCTAACACAGGTGGAATAGCTAGAGGCCTGTATTGAGGTAGTAAAAGGAAGTCTCTGAGCCTTTTCTTAGATTCTGAAAAATCTTGGCTCTACCAGTGGAAGTGCTCCCTCATGGTATGCAAGGATTCCCCAAAAGAGTAGTCCTCAGGAGGAGAAGCTGAAGGAATTGATTCTTCAGCATCAGAATCCTCATAGGGGGGAAGAGAGTATTCCTGATCAGAAGAGGAATCAGAAGATACGGAAACCTGTTCTGAAGATTCATAGTCTGTCTCTTGCCTAGGCTTCTTATCAGGAGGGGGATGGGAACCCCTGATCAAGGTAATTAAGTCTTCGGCCATTTTGAGCATCTGTTTTTTGGGCGTGGAGGCCTGTCCTTGTGGCTGGTGAACTTGTTTCTTTGAAGTCAGTTTATTATACAATTGTTTGGGTCTGAATACACTCTCAGAAGCCAATGCCTGCTCAGCGGCTCCGGACCCATCTGAGGGAATAATCTCAGAGGCTCCAATACCTTGAGTTTCCAGCGGCCTGGCTGACTCCACGTGGAAGTCTGTAGCGGCCTGCGACTCTAAAGTAGCGGGGGTCAGGGGCTGAGAAAGCATCTTACTGAGGACCGGCGACTTGCTTAGGAGAAGTTTCTTCGTCTATTTTGGACCTCGGTTGCCTGTCTTTTTCTTTTCGTTTTTTTGTGAACTCTGGCAGTCGGTTGGTTATCCGACGACATTGTATAATTATATCTTCACCCAAAATAGCTTAATGCAAAATCGTACTGGCGCTTAATAGTGCGTTGGTTAAATCTAGCACAAAACCGACAACTAGCAATGTTGTGGTCAGGGCCTAGGCAAGGAATACAGTAAGAATGAAAGTCCTTATGAGGTATTTGCTTCCCACAAGAAATACAGTTATTAACTTTTTCTGACATTGGACTGGAGCAAGAAAAAAAAAGTTTCCCCAACAGGGTACTTAGCTTTTAATGAAGACTTTGAATCTGAAACTCTAACACGAAAATCTCAGGAGTCGGCCGACCGGCACTTGAACTGCTTCGGGCACCGCGCAAGAAAGACTGAATAAAATTGTGTCGGCTGCATCTTTTACACCCCTGACGACCTAATGTCAGGGAAGAGGCGACAGCAACCAACGCAGGACCCAAGACTTTGGAATTCAGGCCGACTGAGGGCAACCTGCCAGCAGGATAACCCAAATGTAATGACTGCAACAGTGAAACATGAAGAACATTTTCTTAGAAAACTTACAAAAGGAAGGCTGAAAAATCTGCAACATTCCCTGAATCTGCTTTCATCTAACACACTTTTTCATAACTTATTTTGCAGAAGGTCCAAAATGTTGATCATTATCCAATGAAAAATTCAACATTTCATTCTTAAAATCCTCTGGGAGGTTCTGAGAATGCAGCCAGGCAAACCTCTTCAAAACAGTTCCAGAGGCAGCAGTGATAGATTCATGAACATATTTCACAAACAGTGACTTGGGAAACAGAAGAAACCCAATTACACATCAGATTTTCCTCATACTTTCACAATTAGCCAGTATAAATGTTAACATATGAGCCTGACAGATGAAAATTTTAAAAAGTAAAGTTGCAGAAGCATATACTACCCCCACCCCCCCCAAACTTATGAAAAGCTTTCACACATCCTTGTTAGAAGGAGAGGGATTACTATTAACAAAATGTTTAGCAGCAGTTGGATCCACTAAAGCAAAAGCTGATGGATCAGGTCTGGGATTATTGTACAGAAACTTAAATGAGAAATTGTTTTAGCACACAAATCTCCTCGGTGTAATCGACAACCAACTTAAATTTGATCTCCACGTACACAGCTGTATAAACAAAACCCACCAAAATCTTGGTCTACTTTACAGAAACCAAAGGTTCCTCAGTCCTAACTCTAGAATCTCTCTTGCCCAGGCTCATCTTCTTCCTAATCTTTTGTACTGCTCTCAAATCCTTGCTAACTTACACTCCTCTTTACTATCCAAAATTGAAACTAAATATAACAAAGTTGCCAGATTTGCAGCAAACATTCCACCAAAATCAAATCACTGCCTTGCTCTCCAAACTCTCAGTTGACTAGAATTTCCTAACCAACTCATTCTCAACTTCTCATAATCCACACTATCCTAAATAAGCCCTCTTCCTACCCTAGTATATCCTCTCTAGTGTCCCTCTATAATCCACCATGCTCCCTCAGAAGTTTTGAGCAATGCCTCTTACAGAGCCATAAACCTAAAAAAAAATCACTTGGACAAAACCTATGTAGCTATCTTCTTACTCTATTTAAAGAAATAAGCTTCTCCTGACCCTCAGAAATATCACTCATGCACATAAATTCAAGACAACTCTCAGAAATTACCTATACAGCACCAGGAGATAACCATCCCACCTAAAATTCCTCCCGTCCCTCCCTCCTCCTCTATTCTTTTCCCTCCCTCACATTCCTCTCTATTATAGGTTAGGTTAGTACTAAGCTAACTGCCCTTGTGAGCCATTTTCAGCCTAGCCAATTATCCCTTGTGAGACTCAAACCCTGCACCTTGTGTTTGTAAGGCAAACACCTTAATCATTAGGCCACCATTCCTTTCCCACAAGAATACTATGTATCCTAACTTCCTGTTTACCCTACAATATTCTACTGCTGCACTTTATACCGCTCTAATTTACTATTCCCAGTAACATGATACTAACTTCCTGTATACCAAACACATTCTTCCACTCTCTAGACCCCTCTAATACACTGTCCTCAGTAATCTGACACTAATTTCCCTCTTCCCTCCTCTACTCATCTCCTCCCCTCCCACTACTACTTGTCAAACTAACTTATGTCTCTCATACTAAAACCACCAATAACAATTCTTCATCTTGCTACCTTGCTCAGACCAAATGCTCTTCTATACTCACTCCTAACGTGTAATCCCTCGCTGACATTTCTCATTGCGCTACATCCGGTCATCTATCTTACCTTTTGGGTTTATATCTTTTTCTACAAACTGCTATTAATTTTACACTAACAATCTGTACTGTGAATATGTTATTCCATACTGTGATTCTCTCACCTGTACAACTTGTCCTTTGAATTTTATACTTATATATTTTGTAATGTGGAGCTGTGAATCACTATTCGGAACTGTGAATTTTTAACTTGCAAAATTTGTCCTCTTATTCTTATACTTGTATAATTTGTGCTGTGGAGCTTTTCTCCCTGGGCCTCCACTGAAAAATGGCTCAAGCTCAGACGGACTAAGCCGGTCCATAAATGTCAAATAAATAAAATTATCCATCTCCTTTACCAAGCTGCAAAAAAAAAAAAAAAAAAAAAAAAAAAAAAAAACATTCTCCAAGGCAGACAGAACTGGAGGAATAGAAGGTTCTGGAAATTCCAGTTGTAACAAAATCATAACATTTTCTGTAGGACTGAGAAACCGTACTGTTTTCCAATTGAGAAAATGATTCATTATGGAAAAAGCATCAGAAAAAGAGAATCCCACATGCTCTCAGCTGTCAGAAGGGACTGCAAAAGTATCTTCTGTCATTCAACAATTACAATTCTGGGTGGACTGGTTGATGGCAAAGCCAAGTCATTTGCCACCCTAGCATGTTTCAGACGATTCTCCTTATGCTTGCAGGAGGGGTCAAAGTCAGAGGAGATTGCAGGCACCATAATGCGAGAAAATTCCTGATGCCCTTTTTCTTTTTCCAAGAACTGAGCTAAAGACTCAGCCTGAGAATGGATAGTATGTTTATTAAATTGAGAGCAGTGGGGACAGTTTGGCACTTTGTACTCTGGGCTCAGGCAAACCAGACAAAGAGAGGACAGTCTTGATGTGGAGTCTGTTTTCCACACTCGAGACACTTGTTACTCATGCTACTCCTCTAATATGAAACAAATCAGATAAAATAAGGAAAGATTCCCAAGCGGGGCACTTAGCCTTTGAAGAACTCTGGCTCAGACCAACCAAAACAGTCTACAATAGTGGAAGTTTCAGGCTTCAACAGCAAGAAAGAGCTGATAAAATAGTGATGGTCAATGACCCTTATACCTAGATGCACTGACATCAGGATCAGGGCATCTGCTAGCCCAGGAGGAAGGCTTCAAGTCTCTGGTATGTGGGCCATCTGGGGGCTACTACAGCAAGAATAACCCATAGTTATTATTACAACAGTGAAAAACATTGAACATCATAACATTTTCTGAAGGTTTGAGAAACAGTTTTCCCACTTAAAAAAATTATTCATTCTGGGAATAATGTCAGATAACACTCCATCTGTCCATTCATATCTCCCCACAGGTTCAGTCTCTTGAATCTCTTCAGGGAAAGAGGAATCCCTTTTTCTCTTACCACAAACCTATTTAAAGGGTCAAGAGCCTGCACTAGACCCGGACATATGACCTCAACCTGTGAGTATAGGAAATCCTCAGACTATCCCGAAGCCAGCAGACTGAAGACACATGGAAAGAAAGCAGCCAACTAGAAAGGGAAAAAGCAGGAGATAAGAAGGGCATCCCTTGGTCCTGGGGGCCGTTAGACAGGGCAGAATAAAAATGGAAAGATACAGATGAAAAAGAGGGAAAGTGGATGGGAAGGAATACTGCAACACTGAGCAGTAGGATATCTACTGTTATGGTAAGTTTACACAACTATAGTATATCTCGACAGAAATCACTATTGCAGTAATCCAAACAGATGGGTGATTCACAAAGGTAAGGGAGTTAAACAGTGGATGATTAAGAAGTGTGAGAACGATCTAAGAGGCCTGAAATGACTGACCTAGCAAAAGCAGTTCTGGACTTTAACTAAACACTACAGATCAGTGCACACTTGAAAAAGGTATCTAAAGACCAGGTAGCTGCTTCAAAGATCAATCTGGAATCTATCCCCTTATTGAAAGCTCCAGAGAAAGTCAGTGCTCTAGTAGAGTGGGCCTTTGAGAAAGAAGGCAAGGATTTTCCAGTTAAGTGTAGCAAAAGGAAATGGACCTAAAAATCCAGAAACAGTAGTGTGTCTGGAATCTGGCTGGCCCAACTTAGAGTCCACAAAAGAAACAAACAGTTGGTCTGATTTGCAAACAGACTTGTCTTATCCAGTAAAAATATGACTTACCTATCCACATCCAAGAAATGCAGAATTCTTTCTCCCCTGTTCTGAGGGTTGGAAAAGAAGGTGGGCAGGATGACAGCCTGACTGAGGGACATCTTATTCACTTTAGGCATGAAAGACAGATTTGACCCTCAGGGAGGCTCTATCCTTATGGAAGGTAAGGAAAATGGAGTGGCAATGAATGCATGAAGTTTTGAAACTGGTTTAGCGGAAATGAGAGCCACCAACACAATAGCTTTCCAGGTGCAAAATTTTAGAAAGGAGGAAGCAGCTGGCTCAAAGTGAGGCAGAGTGACTTTTTCTAACATATAGTTGAGATCCCAAGGTGGGGGGGGGGGGGTGACGTTCTCCTCTGGGCCAGTAATCAAGGAGCCTCAATCCTGGTGAGGGACGTTCACCTGGAACAAAGACACATGTAGACAGTATTTTCAGATGCAGCTTTCTGCACCAAGCAAAGTTTTCCTTAAGAGCACACAGAGAGCATACTCAGACCTGGGGCTGGGTTTCTCTCTCTCCCGACCCCAAATAAGACTCACCACTGACACAGCTATAGAGTTAAGACCTCAGCCAAGTGTTCAAAAAGCCAAGTCCTCCACCACCCTCTCTGTGAAACCAGTGTTTGTGTCCCTGCTCCAAGTAGCTGACACACACACACACACACACACACACACACACACACACACACACACACACACACACACACACACACACATGAAAGGTTGGCACAGATTTACCAACTATGCCCCCTCTGCCCAGACTCCTGCCACCAGAACACTCCAAAGTAAGCTATGCTAAGGCTCTTACAGGGGTACCCAATTATAATAAATAAAATTAATACTAATACAAATGGCAGTGTTTGACCAGTGCAGCAAGATTTTCAGCAGTGGCCACAGTGTCACCAAATAAAAGTTAAAGTACTCTCTAAAAGACCAGGCATGAGGAAAAGTTTACATATATTTAACAATAAATAATAAAACATGAAAATCCTAAATATCTGTTTACAATAAACACCAGAGTTTCACAGTCACAGGAAATATTAAAAATACCACCGATGGAAAGATTCACACAGATACAGCAAAACAATACTTAACTAATCTTACTATATTTTCCTAACTGATCTAAATAATTACTGTTCCCTAGTTCACTTACAACAAACAGCAAGGCAAGATGAAGTGGGTCAGTGGTCCTTCTTTGTCAGATTTCACAAAGACTGCCCTGAGACTACTGTCTCATCTATGACTAAAGGAAGTGCTGCCAGCACAGCTAGCTGGAATTTTGTAAGTAATTATATGTCATTTGTGAACATCAAATCATGCAAGATGCTGGTGTTACACATGTATTAGAACTGTATGCTGTGTCTATATCAAACTGATTTGTACACACCTGTGTTGAAAAGGTATTTGGAAAGTGTTTGTGCTTGAAATGTATGCACAGTGTGCCTTACTGGAGAGAACATAAATGTACATGCACTATTGTAACTTTTTAAAGGCATATATGTTTTAACAGAGAAAACTGGTGGGTTAACCTCATTCCAGCAAACTTCAGAAAAATATCTGAAATTAAATCACTTTATAGGCTAGGCATAGAGGTATGCAATTGTTTTATGACTTCCTGCACCTGCACCTGCCAAAGATCTGAGCAAAAGCCCTTGTGTGTGTATTTTTATGGGTAGGTGCAAATACTGCTAGCAACAGCGGGTTTGCATGGGAACTAGAAGTCAGATGAGCAGAAATGATGTCATTCTGCAAGTTATCCCAGGAGTAATATTTTAGATATTATTTTGAGAAGTCTCTTAGAGAGAGAGTGAGCATTCTGTATTCTGTCTTAGGCCTAACAAGAATAACCATTCTCCACATCATCTGCCTTACTCTATTAAGTAAGTATGGAATAGTAATTCCCTTAAATACAGTCAGGAATATAGTGAAGCTTAGTTTAGATGTTGTTTTTCTTTATCTGTCTGAGCTTGTCCTGCAATGTTATTTTAAATATTTCCTGTGTTTTGAACTCCGATGCCACTGTGAATATATACTTAGCATTTTCTTGTTCTTTTATTATTTATTATTAAATACATTTAAATACTTCATTGTGGCTGATCTTTGCAGAGATATTTATGTTTTGAGAGTACTTGCATATTCATTTGGTGACACTGTGTGGGCCACTCCTAATAGCTTTACTCTTGGTCAAACTAGCATTTGTACTAATATTAATTTCACAAAGTATACTGGGTACCCTTGGAAGAGCTTTAAAGTAGCTGGTGAGGGGCCCTTGTGACAGTGCTAACTAGCCTATAGTCTGGGCAAATGGGGGCATATCTAGTAAACCTGTGCCAGCCTTTCCCAGGTGTCTGTGTATAAATCAAATCTCAAAGAGTGTGTGTGTCAGCTACTTGGGTAGGGACATGAAGCACTGGTTGGGAAAGTGTTGGAGGACTTGGTTTGGAATCCTGGCTAAGGACTCAACTCTATAGCTGTGCCAGTGGGAAGTCTTACTGGGGATCTGGAGAAAGAGAGAGAGGAACCAGCCTTGGACTGACTGTAGTCTCTGTGTGCTCTTAAGGGGAAAGTGCACTTGATGCAGAGAGCTGCATCTGAAAACACTGTGTGTACCTGCTATCCTCCCAGGAACCTTCCCCGCAAACGGCCCAGTGGCGAGGATAGAGGCTCATTGATTACTGGCCCAGAGGTGGGATATCCATGTCACATACTGGTTGGCAATGGTGGGTCATCACATCATCTTTTATTAAAGCATCATTTCAGTGCTGACCTACAGAATGACATCACACACATCAGGTCATCTGACTTCTGGTTCCCACATTACCCACTTTACTAGCAGCGGAGTCAGAATCTGACACACGTGTCACCATACACACACACAGTGCTTTGCTAAGATGTGTTACAGGATCTGAAAGTTAGAAAAACATTTTAAAAGCTTCCACCCTTCCAGGGTAGCAATTGGCTCACCCCAAGGACAATACAGTAGTACTTCTAGTCCTGGTTTTCACAGACATTCTGTCCCTGGCTAAAGTGTAATAAAGATAGTGGAACAGAGCTTTGTGTTTTACATTTTCATTTTTGCTGTTTGGTGCGTTATCATATTTTTTCAAAGTTAGCTGGATTGAGACTAACCTCCTCTCTTCCAGTATCCTCTGTTACAATATTCATTTCAACAATTACAATACAGTCTGACAGAGGTATATTTATTTTCTTTTCCAGCAAGACCTATGATTGGTACATTTTTAACACAAGCAGCTTTACAAATACACTTTCAACACAAACACCTGTACAAATTAGGAGTTATATACTTACCATAACTTGGTATCCATTTGTCCACTTTCATTCTTCCTCACTGATGAGTTGTGGATCCCAACCTTGGAGCCAACTCAGCCATATCTTCCAGACTTTGGATCCCAGTCTCAAGCTTCTCCCTCTTCCCATAATGCATCATCCTCTCTCTAACTCCTCGGATCGCGTTTGCTGCCCAAGTCTGATGATTTAGAGAGACAGGACAGATAAAGGAATTAAAAATTAAACCTGGAACTAAAGAGGTTCCCTAAATCCTCCAATATCCTTTTAAAACAAGGCCCAGGGATGGTTGGGAGGAAAAGTGAGGGAAGAATGAAGAAAAGTGAGGGAAGAATGAAAGGACAACAGATACCAAGTTATGGAGTACATAACTCCTAAATCTGGTGTTGGCCCTTTCATTCATCATCACTGATGGATAGAGTCCCCAGCTACATAATTCTAGGCAGGCCTTCAAAGAAGGGTATGCCAGAGCACTGTTGAACCAAGGAAAGTCTGCTTCTGAAGACAATGCCCAGTTTGCATAGCATTACAAGCATATGAGTTAAAAGGCAAACTACTAAAGTAGAGATACCCTCAAAGGAAAATCCACAATAAGGGTAAAGGAGGAAGCCAAATATTCCATGAAAAGGAATGCAGTGAACCAAGGAATGGACTGCTTCTTGTGACCATGATGAACTGTAATGCATCAAAGGTATGAAAACTTTAAGCAATGACCTTACAACCAACAATCAGTCATATTAACAGAAAACTGATGAAGTAATCATAGACTTGATAGAAGGGGTTCTAGGATAATAAAGCAATCTCAAAACATTTGGGAATAAATCAGCAATTTACAGTTAGAGGTCTAAAGAAAGTCCTTTGGGGTCTATATTAGAAGCACGAAAAGACATAACCGTGAACGCTCACATGAGCAAAAATGCTGGGAATCTAAAGGGTGTTTGTGGGGTCGTGGTACAGTGAGGAGTGGGATATTTGCCTTTTCCTCACTGTAGTGTGATCTCAGAGTTGGAATATATAGTTAGTGGGGGGGGGGGGCACAGCCCCCCCACAATACCAGTTCGATTACCGGCATTTTCGCTCATGTGAGCGTTCGCAGTTATGTCTTTTCATGCTTCTAATACAGACCCAGTTTTTTGGCAATAATATGACCATTTGGAGCATAGAGAAGATTGTTCCAGAGGAACACCCTACGTTTAAAATATGAATGGAGGTAATCTGGGTATACTAGGCCTAAATCCAGGTTTTCCATAAAATAATCTTAAACCATGGCCATTCCCTGGTTCCCGGATCCTCCGCGGGTAAGCATAAGAGGACTGGACCATCGCAGTAACACTGTAAAAAGGAGGACAGTTTTCCAGGAAAGTAATTTCATATCACAGCTGCTGCTGGTTCCAACGGATCCTGAATCAACCCCTGAAAACAACTGCGGGATGTCAAGGTGGACAGTGATCTAATACAGAAGGTCTAAGCAAAAAGATTCCTTTGATATAGGCATTCCATAATCTGGAAGATGAAAGGGAGGGAGGCATTCCATAATCTGGAAATTGAATGGGAGAGTAAGTTTTTCCCAGTAGGACAATTGGATTTAGCAGCAAACTGTAAATTTATCATAGAAAATTCCATCCCATCTTAAAGGCAACAAGACAGAAGGATAGAAAAAACATGAGGACAGTTTAGGAAGTGAAGATAGGAACTCTGGAGATCCCAATTAGGCTGCAGAATCCAAGGGGAATATTTCAGATGTGACCAGAGATGGTGGAAGCACACCTGATGAAACTGACAAGGTAAGTGAGAATGACAGAGCTCTTCAACTTGCTGTCTTTCTGTACAGACGAGGAGTTCAATGGAATTGG
Source organism: Protopterus annectens (assembly GCF_019279795.1). NCBI lineage: Eukaryota > Metazoa > Chordata > Ceratodontiformes > Protopteridae > Protopterus > Protopterus annectens. Next base: position 353,946,890 of record NC_056735.1, on the reverse strand, counting down.
TTGATAAGCACCAACGATGAAAGTGCATCCTTCTGGGATTCTCCCAGATGGTGATTAGAATGAAATATTTGTTGATTAGGGGAAGCAAAAAGGTCATATGAGGTTGGCCCCAACATCTGAAATTCAGATACACAAATCACTATAGTGGGAAGCAAGTTCAGACTATACAGAACGCAACTGACAAATATGTTATGTTCTACATTATCACCTCAGAATCATCATTTTACAAGTGAAGTGAAACTTTAGGTAGTGCAATTTGTTTCTGTGTTTCATTTTTAAAAACACAGCAAAGCCTGTAAAATAAATACCAAACACCCAGGGCCAACTTTTTTTTTTTGTGTATATACCACCTGAAATTATAAGGACACCTATGAGGAATCAGACTGGTCCAAATCGCCTACAGAAGAAATTACAGTCCACTCCGATGGTACCAAATAAAACATGTATTTAACATAGACTTTCTGATTGTTAAAACAATAACACAAAGCACTTTTCGTCCCACCAATGGTGACACTTCTTCAGATAAAACTTTTAGTCGAAGTTAAAGCATTTAAATACACTTCACCTTCTATGCATTACTCCATCATCCAATCAGTGAAGGCTACCCATTACTCATCAAGCAATTACTGTAATCAGTACAGTTAACAAAAAATGACCATGTTTTAACCCCCATAAATTACTCCTTATAAGGAGCCATTTAAATACATTACTACATTTTCCCCGAAGTGGTTCATTACATTCTTACCAAAATTCACGTAACTTAACCTTTTAAGTGCAATTGTTTTTTTTTTAAATATATACAACAATAATATTATATATGTATATGCATCCAAATGTTTCAGTACATTACTACTTATTTTACTGTTGTGCAAAGTCTTTAAAATAACCAGTTATTAATACAACTAGTTGTTAAAACATCCTACCCGTTCAAGAACATCAATAATAATAATAGTAATAAAAAATAATTAAAAAAGGATATAGTAAGAAAGTATTATTAATATATGCATACGGCTTCATTTTGGGTTTTGTATATCAATACATTTGCACTCACGTCTATCTTAACAGTTAGTGGCGAAAATTAACTTAACTACAGCAGTCCGTTCTCGTCATTCTACTAATACAACCCCTTGCAATCCCCTATAATCACATAAAACACCCCACACTCATGTCTGAGTGAATCCCTTTGCTTATACAAGTGCACAATTTTCCAAAAAGGTGTGTGTGTGTGTGTGTGTGTATACACACACATATATATATATATATATATATATATATATATATATATATATATATATATATATATATATATATATTATTCTTAATGTTGTTATGGTTTATAATTATTACTAATTGGGATTACAGGGTCTGCTGTGACCTGTCCTTGTGTTCACTCACATTTATTACCTTAACATTTTTTTTTATTTCAATACACGTTATAGAATAAATTTCATTTAATCCAGGGTAAACACAAGCTTTTGTCCAGAGTTGCCAAATCAGTTCCAATCTTTCCAAATATGATGATTCTGGTCCCCCTCTTCCATCAGGGATGACACTGTCTAATGCCTTGAACGTGAATGTATGACTCTGTTCTTGTCTATGTCTACTCAAGGCATTCTCCAAGTTCCCCTTTCTCATTTGGTACAGGTGTTCATAAACTCTCTCTAAACTTCCTGTCAGTCTTTCCTATGTAGAATGCCGGACATTGCTGGCATTGAGCTACATAAACTACAGCTTTAGACCGACAGTTATATTCCCTATCTCTGATGGTAAATGATGACCCCGTGGACATATTTGAACAGTAATGGCGCATATTACATTTGAACATTCCATTTCTATTACCATACTTGCACATTGTACTTCTAGATTCTAAAATATTTTTCAAATTTTGACCTCGCTCGAACACCACTCTAGGCAGACCTTGGATCCTGGACCTCATAGTTGGGTCATTTCTGATCACATCCCAGTTCTTATTATTGATGGTCATGATTCCATATCCATCTGCACTAAAATGTGTAATGAGACTACCCTGGATAAAATTATTCCTTCCCACATTAGAATTCAGTTCTATAACCGTATTTACTGATATATTTTTCCTGTCCAGTATTGGTTTATAGAAGCCCTTTGATCTTTTATTTTTAACTTCTTCCAGTAGTTGGTTCAATAAATCATTAGGGTAACCTCTACTAGAAAAAAATCTCTTTTAGTTTTTTACATTCAACAACAAATTCAACATCCTTAGTTACCATCCTTGCTGCTCTTACTCGTCCCTTCACCACAGATCTCTTTTGGTGAAGGGGGTGACAACTACTAAAATGTAAGAATGTGTTCTGAATACGTTTGTTTCCTATAAATAGTTGCTAAATAGCAATTATATTTATAGTCTTCACTTAAATTTACATCTAAGTATGCTATATTGTCTCTCCCAAAGTTAAAAGCAAAGGCTAGGAAATGTGTAGTGCTGTTAAAGTATGTTAACCAGTTCACCAGCTTGAATTTCATCCCCTTTGATTAACATGAAAATGTCATCCAAAAAGCAGATGTAGTAATGGATATAGTGAGGGGTCTGCCCAGTTTTCTTCAGGTATTCTTCCTCCCAGTGGGTCATCACTAGATTTGCTATACTGGCTCCACACGGGAAACCCATTGCTACCCCTATTTTCTGGAGGAAGAATTTATCATTGAACATAATGAAATAAGATAGGATAATATCTAAAATTTCCTCAATGAGTGCAATTTCTTCTGCTGGTGCCCCCTTTGTTTTTTTGGAGTATGTTACTAACCCTTCTATACCCTCTTGGTGGGGGATCGATGAATACAAATCCTTGATATCTACTGTCAGGAAATTTAGGTCTTTATTAAATTCTAGTTCATTAAGGTTAGCCAAAAAGCTCCAAGAGTCTTTGCAAATTTCCCCTTCTTCCTTAACATATTTCTTTAGTATATGATCCACAAATTTTGCACAGGAATATGTGATACTTTTCCTGGCATCCACTAGGGGTCTCATTGGTGGATCGTCCAGGCTCTTGTGTATTTTGGGTATTCCGAATAGTACGGGAATTTTAGGTGCTGGCATATTTAAGTAGTTGTATTGATCCAGGTCTATTTTGCCCTCTATTTACATGTCATTCAATAACGCTCAAATCATCCTCTAAGCTGCGTTAAGTTCATTTCTTGATACTTCAACATACACTTTGCTCTCCAAAATCTTAGACATTTTAATCATATAATCTTCACAATTCATAATCACTAGCGCGCCCCCTTTTGCCGGGTTGCATCACCCTGACAGGGGCTTGCTTAAGTAAGGCCACTGCTTGTTTTTCTGCTTTGGAAATATTACTTGGTTGACTCTGCATGCGCCTACTACTGTTTAAATGATTCATTATATCTAACTCATATCTGCTCCTACAGTGCTAATGTGGGATGTAGTGGGGGGTTATAGGTACTAGCAATATGAAAATATTCATAGCTTGGTTGTTCTGCCCCAAAAGAACGGTCAGGTTTAACTTTCTCACAAATAATTTTAAATCTATCAATGTATTAGACAAGTCAGCTCTGCAAGTTGGTACAAACGTACGTCTCTTTGCTAGTAGATCCACTAACATTGAATCAATACTCAAAATTTGAAAAACTGAATACTTTAAAGTCTTTCTCCATATTGTGAATAATCTCACAAGTACAAAAGTCACTTACTGTAGAGTTGTTTAACTACTCCATTTGTTCTTGCTGTTGTAATAAATCCTGTTAGTCCATTGCCTCAAGTTGTGGGTTGAGGGCGGTTGCCGAAAATTTTGGAACTAGTCTTCTGCATAGTTATCCAGGTTTGATTGTTCATTGCTAAAATTATTTGGCCCTCTTGCATATTGTGCCTTATATGTCCCTTTATTCCCCGTTTTGGAACCCTTGTGTCCCTGTTGATAACCGCCATTCTCTTGTCGTTCTCCTCTGTGATTGTTACTTCCGTGACTAACTGGCTTGTCAGAAGGACCTTCCCTTGGGGCTGTTTGGCCAATCAATGGCCCGGTTTGCAATGGTGCTGGTCTCAGATAAGCAAAGCCCGTTTCGTAGGTGTGCAGATCCCTATTGAGCTTTTTCAGTTTCACGTTCTTCAATTTGGCTATGTGTTGGTCTATGCTAGTAAAGACCTTTCGTAATCAAACTTGTATCTATGCAAGTCCACATTTTTCTCGATTTGGTTATCCAATACAGTAGCTTCCTCTACCAAGTTATCTGCAAACTGTTGGTAATGTTTGCACATCACTTCTAATAGTTCATGGCCGTGTTTATCAAACAGTTTTAAAAGGTCTTTATGAAAGTCATATCCCTCCACTAAACCAGTGGGAAACTGCCATAGTCTTAGCCCCTTCGGTGTAATGTTCTCACTCATACATTCATGGAAATATAAAAAATGACAACTGGAATTTGCATATTTCAGAAGTTTCTGGTCAAACTGTTTAATCAAGTATGAAATGTCGGCATCCCCCCTAGCCGGTTGCTCAGTTTCTTTACTTACTGTTGGTGGCTGAATAGATAAAGGCTCCTTCAGCCATGTGTTTAGTACAAGAGTCCCAATAAGAACTGAGGGTACTGCCAGACCAGCAGCTGTAGAACCCAGTTCATTTGTTGAAAGATTTTCCGGCGACTTTGTTTGTTCCTCTAATTCCATACTGGATGTTATATTATGGACAATCCAGTTTCCATTCTTGCTCGAAATCCTCCTATCACCCTGATCCAAATTTGTGTCAAAATCCCACAGGGATGTGCAAGGAGGGTGAGGTGAATGGGGAATTGATGTAGCCTTCATGAAGGAATCCAATCTAGATGCAATATCCTCCACTCGACTTCATGCTTCTATAAGCAGTGTAAGGTTGCCGACATCACTGTTTTGTGTCAGCATGGTAGGTGAACTCACAGGATCTTCTGAGGCCACACAGACAAGACACTCGACCAGGAAAAAGTGAAATAAACAAATGCAAAATGCATACAGAAGAATTTAGAGTCCACTCTGATGGTACCAAATAAAACATGTATTTAATATAGACTTTTTGATTGTTAAAACAATAACACAAAGCGCTTTTTGTCCCACCAATGGTGAGACTTCTTCAGGTAAAACTTTTCATCTAAAGTAAAAGCATTTAAATACACTTCACCTTCTATGCATTACTCCATCATCCAATCAGTGAAGGCTACCCATTACTCATCCAGCAATTATTGTAAATCAGTACAGTTAACATAAAACGACCATGTTTTAACCCCCATAAATTACTCCTTATAAGGAACTATTTAAATATATTACATTTCCCCAAAGTGGTTCATTACATTCTTACCAAAATTCATGTAACGTAACCTTTTCAGTGCAATTGTTTTTTTTTTTTTTAAACATATAATAATAATAATAATAATAATGATATTATACATGTACATGCATCCAAATGTTCAGAAAATTGTTTTTCCTGGTCGAGGAATCAGACTGGGCAAACTGGCTGTCTATATGAGCATCCGATTTTCCCGGTATATGTGAAGGAATCAGAAATTATCTGAAGATATCGCCCATGCATACCTCTCAACTGCACAGATTTTCGCAGAATGTCCAGATTTTTGTCTCATATTTTTGTTCCATTTTTCATAAAATTCTGTTTTTCTGGCAAATTAGTGGCAAATCATTAAAGACTGAAGTTAGAATATAATGCTAGACATTTGAGTTTCAGACTTCATACCCTTCAGAACATTCATGCTGATGCAAAACCTGTTATTCTATTAACTTTCTAAGTTTGTAAGAGCAATACTTAAAAAGTGTCATTGTCCCACTTTTATTCACGGCTTTGTCCAGATTTCTTGCTCTAAGAGGTTGAGAGGTATGTGGCCATGTCTCAGGGCCTCAAGTCTTAATGTGCACAAGGGATAAAATGTATTGCTCCCAGTTTGTAGATATCCCCAACCATTGACAAGTTTTTTGTTTTTTTTTTGCGTACTGCAATAGTCCCCTAAGGGAGAATATCTTGAAAGGGCTTGCAACGTGAGTAGCAGCACTGTCCCTAGGACACTATAGCACAAACTGGTCTCTAGGGAAGACCCTGTGTATTGGACCATTATTCCCTGAAATGCCCACCCCACCACCACCACTCCAGTTGTGAAGCATCAGGGTCACTGTGGTTATTAGGTGGGTGGGGAGGCAAACAGCCTGGCTAGGAACATGTCATCCAACTGAACCTGCCAGCGAAGATGTTGGTTTATAAAGAAGAAAAAAGGCTGGCAGGAGATAATGAACAGCCATGGTCCACTGCAGGATATGGCATTAAGAAAGAATTTTGCGAGAGGGACTAACATTATGGCAGGTGACTAAGAACTGCAAGCTTGCAGGACTAACCTTGTTGAAGGGAAAGGAAGGGGCAATTCCTACATTTGATCTTTGATAATGTGATGCATCGAAGAAGCAAAGATGCTACCCAGTTTATGGTATTCAAAGATAGCCCATGAATTCCAAATTCCGTACAGGTGAAGATTTGATTTTTACCATATTTATAGCATTGCCCAGGGAACAGGTGATCCCCGGTTGTGACAAGTGATGCCTGGTTGGGGCAGTAAGGAAGCAGTCCCCTTCAGATGTGAAAACACCTGAAAACCTTTGAGCCTCAGTACAGCAGCCACTACTGCCATATAGAAAAAAAAACATCCTATGGGCTGTGGTGAGTCCTATGGGCTGTGGTGAGTCAGAAGGGTAGAGTTATGAATTGGCAGTGATAGGCCCCCCAGTTGGAAGCACAGATGTCTGCTGGAGTACCTGTTTAACTTAAGTTATGTGTCCCAAAAATATGTGAAGAGTACCTCCGATCATTCTTGTGCAGAAGCGGCAGAATGGAGTGAACCGTGACCATCTGGAACTTTGACTTCACTACATATAGATTGTTTAGATGCAAAAGTGAAACAGGGAAACAATTTATAGTAATAATCTATGCGTATTATGCTTAGCGCTCAAGCGTAGTAGCTTAACTGATCCAGGAGTCCAAATGCTGCACAAAAAAAGTGCCCTGATTGCCTCCATAGAAGACAATCAAACAGTGGTTCAGGAGCACCGATAATGTCTGTCAGAGAAGTTCTCCAAAGCCCTGGTTCTGTGGGACTCCTCTGTCTCTGGGGTCCAGGCACAGACACCTAGCCTCCTAGAAATGCCCATATCTTAAAATCAGACAAGCAGATTCAGTGGGCGCATCCACAGAAACACAGAACAGATGAAAGGTCTAAGTGGGTCTAATTCTGAGAAGCCAACACACCATCTCAACTCCTTTGAGACCCCGTTGGTCAAATGGGAAAGAGGGTAGAAGTAAAACCCATAAAGTATAAGTAGCTCCATACTGAAATAATTTACTTGGGGAAGAGCATTGGTCTGCATGCATCTTGTATTTATCCTAGTACTGATCAGGAAGACAGGATCTGTGCCAAAAAACACCTCTAAGGGGAAAGTGATATCAACAACATGATGATACAGTTGGATCAGAGGGAGGGGGGACCTTGGGTCCAAAGAAACATGTAACCGCTCTATATCTCTGGATTCGAACAAGTCAGGCTCGGGGACAACCCCCCCCCCCCAGGGGAACCAACCTTGGGGGCAAACATGAGCATATCTGATCAGAAGGATAAATGTAGGAGCAGAAGTGCTCCCCCCTATGGTTTTTCATTCTTTCTCGCCTCTTTTTTTTGCATGTTAGAAATACAATTAACTGCAATGGGTCAGATAATGGCACCCTGGATTCGATAAAGGGTGAATTAAGCCAAGGACAACTTGAAAACTGTTGGATCCGATGATCATCTCAGATCCAAAGAGCAAACCACACAGGTCCAGAAACTTCAGATGTTAGGGAGTCAGATCAGAGACAAAGGGAACGTAGCTCTCCGGTGCCTGGCTTCCATAGGATCACAGTCTTAGGATACGAAGAAGTGGACAAAGATCAGATATTCTGGTTCTGGTGAGGAATAACCAGGATCCAAGGAAGTTTGAGCAACTACACTATCCACTGTGTTTGTCCCGCAGCATAGATCGTACAGTCAGATCAAAGGATATTGGATCCGTTCAATCAAAACAAGCAAGTGGGAGCCTTTCAGGGAACCTAACCTGTCAAATCTGAGAGGCACCGAGGATCTGACAGAGCCCCTGCCAACTTCAGAACCAAGGAGTTGGATCAGGAAAATACCTTGCATGCTGGTAAACTCTTTCTTTAAAGGGGGGTTTGAGCCCTGAAGGGAACCAGCCAACAGATTGTTCTTTTTGTGTGTGTGTGTGTGTGTGTGTGTGTGTGTGTGTGTGTGTGTGTGTGTGTGTGTGTGTGTATAAGAAAAGCAGCACAGAGGCACACAGCGACTGGGCCCTCAGTACATAAATCAAACTGTCTAGGCAGAACTGGCACAACTACTTGGACTACCAGTACTTTGGTAGGAATACAGAATCTACAGCACACATTCCCAATCATTACACTGCTAAGCCTCTTAGCATGCATTAACTGAATGACATTAAGTTTGAAACTCAATTGTATGTCATTACATAGTGATTGCAGACTAGACTGGAAAACCACAAATTTTATGAGAAAAAAAACTAAGAACATAAAGCAAAGAAGAAAAAAAAAGGGAAATAAACGCTTTCAAGCAAAGGCAGGACCACATGAACTGCCAATGGTATGCAGCATGGTTGAAAACAATCCCAAGAAAAAAAAAAATTGGCCACACCGAAAAGTTTTTTTCTTTAAACTGCAGTCTTAAGTTCACTAGCTACTAAGGTATTGGAAAAACCACAACCTTAACCATACAAGAGTACGGACTGAGCCAGATTAATTCCATGTACCACAATAACACCAGACTAGGAATGAAGAAAAAACAAACAAAAGACTACCAAAAACAAAAAAAAAATGGTTACAGAGTTAACGACAAAGGCAAAGCATTCAGTGGAAACCCCTTAACCTTATGAGGTCTGCCAGACAGCAGTGTTACTGCTTAACCATAGAGACAGCAGTTAAGAAAAAGGCGCCACAACAGCAAAGAGGAGCAAACCATACCAATGGACCAAGTCTCTGCAACTGTTTAAAAAAGTATTCATCATACGAGATTAGAAGCTAACAGGATAACAGAATAAAACTGTTAAAGGGATGCCAACATACAAAAAAGGGAGTAAAGCACCTGCCACTTTTTACCATAAGCAAGTTGTATGACAGGAAGTACCAAAAACTCAAAGCCATAGATACAGAAGAAGCAAAGACAATGGAGAGTAGAGTGGCATAGTCTGTGACATGGACCAAGACCATTTTAGAGAGGTTAGCTTAAAACAGATAACTGCCTGATGGCAAAGGGGACATAAGGCCACATAAAAAGCACAAACTGTTGCCAGGGGAGGATGGAAGAGCAGGATAAATAAAGACACAGCAAAACTTAAACAAATAAAGTTTTTGCAACCCGAGACTATGAATCCTCCATCTGACCTCAGCTGGTGGCAAACGAGATCTGGGGAGTTAGAGAGAGGATGGATGCATTATGAGAAGAGGGAGGAGCTCGAGACTGGGATCCAATTTCTGGAAGATATGGCTGAATCGGATCGAAGGATTGGATCTGTAACCCATCAGCAAGGAAGAATGAAAGGGACAACACCAGATTCAGTTTGATATACAAATGACATACAATTCTTTACAAAACTCCAGCTAACCATGTTGGCATGTTACACATGCACTGCCTTACTCTCTCTGGCATAGCTGGCACTATCTCACATTGTCATGGGGGTACAGGTTTTACTGAAGGGTTTAAGTGCAAGACAACCTTTAAAAATTGTCTGACTTCAAGCCTGATCAGCACAGCAGTATTAAGGGAAAGACAAGCTGAGATGGCTGAGAGGTGGGCTTTAACAGATGAATATGTCAAGCCACCTTTCATGAGCTCACACAAACAAGGTAAAACAGGAAACAACTCACTTATTATGGGATCCTGATTTTTAGCTTGACACCAGATTGAAAATATCTTCCATTTGGCTACGTAGGATATTCAGGTAGTGAGTCTTCCTCTTCCTCTTGCTTCCTGGAGAACCCAAAGCATGTCCTCAGAAAACTGATGTCTGAAAGTGATCAGAATACTATCATCCATAGAGTTAGGTCAACAGATGATAGGCTGGAGTGAAAAAAAATGGCTCTACTGTTGTGTGATCAGGTTGACTTTGTGGGGTAGCTTGTGATGACTGCCCCTGGCTAAAAGATACAGAACTGGGAACCAATGCTGCCTTGGCCAAAAGGGAATCACCAGTAAACTTTCTGCATTTTCTTTCTGGAAATTTAGTAAGACTTTTGGTATCAGAGGAAATGGAGGGAAGACGTAAAAACATCTTCCTGTCGACTGGAAAATAAAAACAAGGCATCCATCATCCAAACCTGGAAACTATGAATCCTTAGGAAGGAAAGAGGATGCTGTTTGTTGCTCTCTGAGTTAAATAAGTCTATTTTTTGGAGTGCCCCACCTGCAGACTATGTTGCAGTAGACCTGGGTGTTGAACATCCACTTGTGGAGGATTTTGATGGACCGGCTGAAGGAGTCTGCCAACACTTTGCCCTGGAAGGAAATGTAAACTGCTTGAAGGAGCATGTTTGCCTTGTAGTTCAAGTCCTAAGCAAACTGAGCCAACCTACATAATTGGTAGGACCTTGTTTTGTCTTGCTTATGTACCAAAGGACTGTTGTATGGTCTGTGAATAGTCTTAGAGGTCCTGGTTTCCAGACATGGAAGAAGACATGTAGGGCCTGGATGAGAAGCCACATCTCCTCCAGGTTAATGTGCTCTGTCTTGAGGTTGGTATGCCAACAACCCTGGACCTCACGAGTCCATGTCCATGCCCCCAAGCATTACTGGAGGCATCTGTGTGCATTTTTGACTTGGAGTCTGCACCTTGAAATGTGAACCAGACTGAAGTTCACCCAAACCACCCACCAAAGGATCTCCCTCTTGAGACTATGTACGAGAGAGATCTAGGTGTCCACCAAGTCAGAGTACTGGGGCCATAAGTTTTTCAGGTACCGCTGTTTCTTACTCATATGCAGCCTGCCAAGTGGTAACAGAGGGACAGTTTTTGCCATATAAACTAGTGTTTTGAGAATATCCCTTGCTGAACAAGCCTGGAGAGCTAAGAAAATTTTGAAGTAAGTTGTGAGGCTCTGCATCTTCTCCTGGGGCAGGAAGGCTTGCATGTTCTTGTTTAATCTGCATCCCAGGAAACTAGGTCCTGAGTTGGCTGAAGGAAAGACTTTACGAAAGTGACTATTAGCCTCAGTTTCAGGAGGTTGAGAGTGAACTTGAGATGCAGGAATAAGGTGTGAGGCAATGAAGCCTGGGCAAGCAAATCATCTAGGTAGGGGAATATTTGTATTTCCCAAGTCCTGCAAAACACTATGACTGGGAATAGACAATATGAAAACTCACAGGGCCATAGAAAGCATGAAGGGCAAAGCAGAAGACTGAAAATGAGATAAGCCAGTAGAGAGTATCAGGAGATTCCTGCAATATGAGTGTATGGGAATATGCAAGCACATCCTACAAGTCAAGAGATACTAGAAAGGTCCTTGAAAGGATAAAGGAAAGAAGGGTCTGCAGACACCATATTTTGAAAGTGGGTACTTTGAGGAAGGTGTTGACCTGAAACAGGTCCAGTATGGGTCTCCACTTGTCTTCCTTTTCTTGGCACCAGAAACAATGGAATTCTCCTCCTACAAAATGGGGTGGGACTAGCTCTATGGTGCCATGGGAATGTAAGTATGTAGGATGGGAGGGAGAAGATGCAACGGGTTGTGTAGAGGAGGTAGAATGCCTCTGAATGGAGGGATCTCTTTCCAGGACATTCTGTAATCTTCTTTGATGGTGATGAGTACCCACTTGTCTGTAGTGATATTTTCCAGTTTGAAATCGAAAACAGCAAGTCTTTTGGAGAGGGGGAGGGAAGGACCAAGGGGAAGAGGAGGTGGTCACAGTACGTTATCTGTGAAGGGAGGCCTCCCAGATCTGGTGGGATCCCTTTCAGATTTCATTGGAAATTTCTTTCCAAGTACCTTCTTGCATTTCTGAGAAGGCTTACGTTCTCTTCTAACGAAAGAAGTGAACTTGGCAAGGTAACTGCTCTGGTATCTGGGTAAAGATGTAAGTAGAATTAGCCTTGCCTTGTTCTTGCAAGGTCTTGAATAAGTTGGCTTTGAGTCCAAACAAAAGGTCCCTATCAAGATGGGAATCTAGGAGCTTTGCCTTGAAATCTTCAGGTCAAGCCTTACTACATAGCCTGACTGCATAACCAGGCATATATCCGGATAACAAATCCAGTAAGAGCTGCTCTGAAAGAGGCCTTAATAGCATCATAGCTGCATTTTATGCAATGTCTAGCCATCAGTGTGTCTTGAGAAACCAGAGACAAAATCTATTTATTGGAGTCTAACCCCATCATGTCAACAACCTTATTCAGGTTACCAGGTATAAACAGAAGGTATTTGGTCATCTGGTTCTGGTAACTGGTGGCCCTGAAGGCTAGAGTAGAGGAAAGAGAGACCTTCCCCCCCCACCTGTCTACAGCCATACCGTCCTTTTCTAAAGAAAGGACACTGGCATTTGGAAGTAGACAGCAGGAGGATTAACAAATGGATTGTTGAACAAAAATTTTATTTCATCAGGAACTCTGTAGGATCTATCAGGCCTCTGGGATGTAAGCTGAGAGTCTAGGGCAGAAAATGTGGATGTGAAAGCATCAAGGAAGACTTCCAAGACTGAAAGGACAAGAGAAGGGGCTGGTGTGCCCACTTTCTAAAAGACACTAGTATCTTTTCTGGACGTCAAATATTTGCTTTGATTCCCACTCAAAATATTTCATCATATTCACGATGGTCTCTCCAAAAGATCCCTCTTCCACATGGGAATCAGAGGAGAGGGAGTCCTCTTCATCTGGAGGGCACCTATCCAAGTGAGTAAATTTGAGATAAGTATGCTAAGGAATGATCATATGAACTGGAGGTCTCCTCCTCATCCTCAGAGGAAGTTTCCACAGTAATCTTCTGTGTACAGGAAGAAAGGGTAGAGAAAAACGGAGGTTTAAGGGCCATAATGGCTTTGAAAATCCCCCTTGAGAAAAAGTCCATCCATTCCATCACCCTAAAAAGTTGGGGAGGAGACACGCTTAATCTTTTGCTACTTCTTCTTAGGGAGCGACATCCATTTGGATCAAATGAGAAGGCTCATATCCCCAGCATAC